>NW_005871118.1:1803362-1858601 GCF_000147115.1 Myotis lucifugus | reverse complement strand
CTTGCTCTGACACCCAGTTCCAACAAGTATCTACTCTTTAGTATAAATTTTAAATTGTGCTCTTCTCTGGCTCCTTCTCTTCAACTTCACAACATTTATTCCAAGTGCTTTAAAAAACAAACAAAACCACATCCACTGCCTTAAAGGACCCGACCCTCTGTTGCTTTTGCCTTTGTAATGCCTCCTAATTGATCTCTCTGCCTTCAGCCTTACCTCTCAATAATTCAGATTCTACGTGACTCAACATGAAGCCATCAAATTGGATTGTGCCCAGACTCAGGAAAATCCTCAATGCCACCTGTATGAGTTTCTGATTGCTGCCTTAACAAATTACCATGAATGTAGTGAGATAAAACTACAAGTTTATTATCTTACGATTCTGTAGGTGAGCATTCTGACAAGGGTCTCACTGGGCTAACATGAAGGTGTCCGCAAGGTTGCAAACCTTTTAGAGACTCTAGAGAAGAATCCATTTCCTTGCCTCTTCCACCAACATTCACTGGCTTGTCGGCCCTTCCTTTGTCTTCAGCAACAGCAGGTTGAGTCCTTCTCTGCCTCACTCTGACCTCCTCTGATGCTTCTCTCTTGCACCTTTACGGTCCCTATGGTTGGTTACATGAGGCCCACTGGGTAATCCGGGATAATCTCCCCGTCTTAAAGTCAACTGATTAGAAACTTTCATTCATTCTGTAGCATGAATTGCACAGGTTCTGAGAATCAGAACATGAACATTTTAGGTGGTCATTATACTGCCTACTCCACCACCTCACCAACCTCAAAATGAAGTTCCAGCTCCTTCACTTGGCATTATGCACAGTGTTAAGAGCAAACTCTACGGTGGGATTTCCTTGGTTTGAATCTTGGCTCTGACTCTTATTGACCATGTAAGTTTTAAATGAGTTCATTTCTATTTTTCATCTGTAAATTGGGAATGATGATAATAATACCACCTTCCATGTAGAGTTATTGTGAAGATTAGTTGGTATAACTACAGGTAAATCATTTGGAACCATGATTATACTAAGTGTTCAATAAGTATAGCTATACTTATTATTACTTAGTATTGTAATTAGGAGTGCATTTTGCTACAAGTAACAGACAACAGAAACACAGGATTATTTTTCTCACATAAAGAGAAGGCCAGAAGTAGGAGTTTCAGCAGCTCGGCAATATCAAAACTCCCCTTTCATCTAGAAGGCAAACACTTTCCCAGATCCCTCCCAGCAGCTCTCTGCTTGGGACTCACCAGCCAGAACTGTGTCACCTGGTACCTCTTGACAAGGGAGGCTGAAATACTCTTCATCCTACATTTTTTAAACGTGCTCATCTCTGGCTCTTTCTGTTCGACATTTTTAATTTCACCTGTGCAGCTCCTGAATGGAAGTGGCCAAAGAAAAGGGGTGGAGAATGTCTGTTGGATTAGCCATGGGTTTACACAGGAGAGCACCTGATTGCCATGCTCTGCCCTTCGTGGCCTGCTCCTGTTTATCTCTCATCCTTGTCTCCCTTCCATACGCTTTCAAACTATATATAGAACATTCTATGTGCCAGTTTTTAAGACATAGTCCCTGACTCCAAAAGGGTTATAGTCTGAAGCATCAGATAGATAGGTAAAGAGGTGATTAAAATAAAATGTCATCAGTGTTAGATGGTGGGAAGCATTGAATGCTATGGGTGAACTTCTGACTCATATTGGGAGAGTTAGGGATGTCTTCCCAGATGAAGTAACATCTAACTAAGACATGAAGGCTATGGAAGGATCCACCAGCTAAGTGAGGATTAAGGTATGTGTGTAATGAGAGAATGGAGATTCCAAACTATCCTTAAGGAACATAGGTAGGTGGTTTGTTCCTACCCAACTCTTTATAGTTTCCAAATCAGCCATCTCTTTAGTTAAAATGCTCTTCCCCACCCTGAATGCTTGACAGACACCTAAACATCCTGAAAGGCCCAACTCAAACATCTCCTTTCTGTGGCCTTTGCTGTGACTCCCCAGGCCAGGATAGGGGCCCCACCTTAGGGCTTCTGTCCTGCCGTGTGGATGGCACCTATCTCCCTCTGGCCTGTGAATTCCTTAAAGATGGGGATTATATTTGTTTTGTTCACAGCTATATCTCCAACATAGAATGTTTGACAAATAGAAGACTTTTAATAAATATGTATTAGAAAAAATGAATAAAACATCAAACACTTAAATGATAATGTACTGAATATACATAACAAATACAGGTGTTCAACAGCCTGTGGTATGAAGGCAAAATTAGTACATCTCTCTGCTGGTTCACACTTCTTTCATGACTTTTTAAATGAATGAATAAGAACGCAGATTCTGTGGTCAAATGGCCAGGATTCAAATTAGCATGACTACTGGCTTTACCCCATTAGATTTGGTTTCACCGTGAGGCAAGTAATATTAATATCAACCTCATAGAATTGTTTCAAGAAGTAAATGCAATGATCTAGGTGAATGGTGTAGCCATAAGTAAATATTACATGATATTATTGAGAAGAAGTACAGGAGGGCCAATGCTCTTAAATGACATAAAGTAAATAAGTTTTCAGTCTTCACACAAGAATGCCATACACCTGAAAACAGGCATCAGTATTTTCCTCCTCCCTCATCCCAAGAAGCTCACCTCCCTGGACTCAGAAAAGTAAAGTAAATTAATGACAAATTGGCCTTCCTCACCTCACACAAGTGAGGTGTGCTAATGAAAAGACATGATAGCCCTAGCCAGTTTGGTTCAGTGGATAGAGCGTAGGCCTGCAGACCGAAGGGTCCTGGGTTCAATTCCAGTCAAGGGCACGTACATTGACTGCAGGCTCCTCCCAGCCCTGGGCCCTGTCGATATTTCTCTCTGTCTTTGCCTTTCTCTTTTATTCTTTCTAAAAATCAATGGAAAAATATCCTCAGGTGAGGATTTAAAAAAATCCAATATATTTATATTCACATTTTAAGAAGTCAGGTTTCCTCTCCGAAACTATGTCTAGCTATAATCGTTAAGAACTTGGGATATGAAACAAGTTCTATCAAAGACTCTGGATTTCATTGTAAACCACTTGAGCAAACGGCAAACGGGGTTATAAAAGTTATGTGGCTGCAGTTTTATGCTACTCTTACTCTCTGGAATTAGTTTCCTACCATGGAGAGAAATGGGGGTGTGAACACGAATGAATTCATCCCTTCCTGTTTATTGCTTCGGCTGAACCCGGAGCTGGGCAGCCTGCTCGGTCGGCTCCATCAGTCGCACTTTGTGGTTTCAGCCTGTCAGGGAGGTCACTCACTGATGACTCAGATATGCTGGCCTGAAGGTAGTTATGTGATCTCCCGGGCTGGCAGAAAGCCTGCCCTCAGAACAAGGCAAATATATCCCTGCTCTTGATGGCTTCAAGCTCTGCAGTGAGGAGCTGACCTGACAGCTGCCTGTCCTGGGGGAGAAATAAAGGAAACTGGTGAAACACATGCTCCTTCCATGAATTCCCACTCATCTGCTGTTGGAAAACTCAGCAGAGACCCCGACAATAAAGGTTAGACTTGTAGTGTCACAACAGAAAGGGAAGGAACCTTTACTTGCCTTCGGCATACCAAACAGGCTGCACATCACACCATCCGCCACTCGCTGAACCTTCTAAGATGCACCGCAGCAAAACTATCAATGGCCATTTGTCTGGATTCATATTTATGTCATCTGTTGGACATGCGGTTTTCATTTCGACGGCAATCCAGATACAGCTTTACAGAAAGTTCTGGCTTTCTGAGCTGTCCGTATCAATTGTCTTTTACCAAATATCTAATTGTCAGATGTTTACAGATGCACCAGGAGAATATGTTCAACTCATTCAAAAGACGAGCATCCAAGAAAAAATCCGAACCAAATGCTAATGAAAATGCTTGTGTTTTGTGTAGAAAAAAATGCTCTAAAATGGGGGGTGGAGGGAAATCGTTCTACCCACATTTACTGCAAAAGAATAATTTGTCTGTCTTTGGGAAATGAGTTATACCATTGCTCTTCTCTCCTCATTCCTAATTTAGGCAAAAGACCTATATCAAATGTATTAAATCAGAGTTTAATCATTTCTCTAAGTATGTGTAGTTGGGGGGGTGGGGGGAGGGAAGCCATGAAAAATTCCCAAAGCAATGACACAAGCATCTCTGTGAGTCACTGTTATTTCAGGGATTTATGATAATTCCTCATCTCGAAGAAAAATGAAGCTAATTGAAACAAAACCCGTACTTTCTATGCATGGCATTTGAATACAGGGTGCACCGCCGGTTACAAAGTGACATGGAAAATGAGGCCGTTCTCAACAACACCACAGTTTCTCAGTTTTATGTATTTTTTAATTTCCTCTATGGAAAATCTGTTCTTCATAAAAGAACTGCTAGAGAAAAATGTGGAAAAAGTTGATTCATTCCATATTTACATTCTTTCTGGTACCTGGAAATGAACCAATTGCAAAAGTATGCCAAAAAAGAAGTTAGTTAAGTCATTTAGAAAACTCATCTTCCCCCAGGCAGCAGGACAGAACAAACGGCCCTGGGAACTCTCGCTTTGATAATATAAAACACCTTCCAGCCCAGCACGATCTGTCTTCCTAACCTTTACCCGAGCCTCCGTGAGGCCAACCTTCAGAAATTGCTGGTTTTCTTTAACATGCAACCTGCCCTGCAAACTGTCCACCAACCTGGGAGAGACAGTGCTGTTCAAATGCCCAAATTCCTCACCTGATATTTGAACAGACTGGGGCACTTAACACAAATGTGTCCAAACAGCCCAGAAACACCAAGTTTCACTACAAAGCTGACTCAAGTCCTCCTGACCTGATCTGCTAATGCTATTTACCAGTTCACTTTGAAGGCCTGGGTAGAATGAAAGCAGGGTGTCACTCTCACGGAAGAGAGGGCAGCCCGATGCATACCTCACGGAGTTGCCAGATGCATTTCCCATTCGGCTTGTCATTAACAGCTTCATTTCATTTCATCTGCGATAAAAACAATTTAGAAGCATGGAAATGACATTACAGTTTGGTTGCCCTGAAGTATCGCAGCGTTGAAAAAGCTATTACACAAATCGCATCTTTCTTTTTGAAAATCCATACTTTTTCCTGGGTCACAGATCAATGGAATTCATGACTTTTGACTTGTACAGGTGACAAATTTTCTCCCAGAACAAAGCAGCCCTTTATAACTTTCACATAGAGGCTAAATGACCCCTAACCTCAGGAAAGGGGGAGAAACCTGGGCTCCAAGATAGTGGCCAATCCATGAAAACTTGAATGACTGACATTTAGAAAGGAGGTGGGGGGCGGGGGGCGGGCAGTGAGGGTCAGGGATTGTGGCTTCATTTACCACTATTTGGTGATAACATTCTGCATCTTGCTCTAGCCAAGCCAGTTTCCTCTTTCATGCTTTTCCTCATTCAATTCTCTTTTCTGCCTCCATCCCAGCAGCAAAATAGGGCAGAAAGAGAACTGGGTATAAATTCATAAAGCCCAAGTTTCTGAATCCAACTTGTGTCGTTGGGTGAATCTCTTTTTTCTAACTTCAGTACTCTCGCTAGTCATTGGTCATCTTAAAGACTAGAGGGACCCTGAAGTTCTTTGATTTCAAAGAAAACATTATTATATTTCTTAATTCGCTCACCAATACATCTAAACTTACATCTGCATCTTACATGTGCCAGACACAGAGCAGCACTGACTTGTCCTTCAACTATCGGTTTCAGTTTTACTCCCCTCATCTGAGTAACCTTAGCCCTGATCTCTCATCCATGCTCCTGACCAGTATATATCACTGCCCACAAGACATTCCCATCACATGGCTATCCCACAGACTCCTCCAACTCAGTGCACTGAAACTGAATTTACCATCTTTGCACCCACACCTGCTCCTCCTGCTTTTCCCATCTCAGGGGAGAGGAAACCCCCAGTTTCTGAAGCCAGAAACCCAAGGGTTATCCTTGCTCTTCTCTTTCCCTCACCTCCACTAAGTCACCAAATATTGCTGATTTCTCTGCATGGATACCTTTTATTTCCAGTACCTTCTCTCCTGTCCTGCTTACCTAGCTCAGGCTTTAATTGGTCATAGCAACAGCTACAGTTCTCTTGGTCTCCCCTCCCAATCCATTCACCACACTGCATACAGAATCACCTTTCTAATCATGTTACTTGTGAAAGTAACATTCCAATGTCTCTCCATCTCTTGCAGGGTCAAGTCCAAAATCCATAGTAAGCAAGACCGTTCAGGACCATCTCTGCCTTCAGCTTCTCTTGCCCTCCCACTAGCTCTTTGAAAAGCCAGAGTGTGCTTCTACAAATTTACCAAACTTGTCGCACTTTCTTACTCCAAGTGCTTGCACATGATGTTTCCCCCTTCTTGGAAAGTACTTTCTCCTGCCCCTTCACTCAAATTCTCTATGTAGTTCAAGACCTAGTTCAGATACCACCTCCTCTGGGAATCCTTCAAGTGGCCCTGTTATGTGTCCCCTTAGAACACATAATAAGGCCCCTATTGAGGTCCTATGATCATATTCACCAGCCTGTAGAATAATTGCCTATTTACTCTTCATCTCCTACACCAATCTCTACCAACCCTGAAGACAGGGAATATGTTTCATTCTTTTTATGTATCATTGGCATAATGCCTGGCATACAGAGATTGTTCAATAAATAGGTCTTATAACTCAAGCAAATTTCATCCAGAACTTTTTTTACTTGTGCTTTATTCATATTCTGAGTTTTCAGGAAATTCCCTGGCTCACTGTAATCTTCAAAAGGATGTAGAGAATGCATATACTAATGCGAATAATTAGAAGAAAATGCTAGAAACGAATTATGAAAATGTCACTCCTTTAAACATAGGCAAAAAGAATAGTATTCCTATTATAATCATTCAAATGAAAGTTTACCAAGTTCTTTCTTATGCTATCTCATATTAATTTTTAATGTATTATGCAAATAATAATGGAAGTCATTTTTTATAAAATTAACAAATTCTTTTTGAAAAAGGGGCAGGATATGAATAAATTTTAAAAGAAGCCACTATCTTAACAAATTTGCTATGTTTAATTTTTTCATTTCCCTTTCTCACTTTTATCCATTTTCTAAAAAATAAATTTCAACTACAGAATTGAAATCAGAAAATAGATACAATTTTGTATCCTGCTCTTTTTATGTTCCCATCTTGCTACCTAATCTTAAATAATTACAATTTAAGGGCTAAGTAATATTCCACCACAACATATGGGTGTCAATGACAACTTATAGACCTATACCTTCAGCCTTTTCTCCTCATCCTTTTAACTGCCTCCTGAGCTGCTACACTGGATTCCTCAGGAGCCGAGCCCCCAGCTCAAGAAGTATATGACTTAGAGTCCATTATCCTCCCATTAACTCCTCTTAAACCTGATCACCCTTCTAGGTTCCCAGTGACAGGGAATATGAAGCCATCATCCTCTAAGTTCCCTTCGCCTCTCTCTCTTTCCCATCCCCTCACTTTTTTTTAATAAATTTTATTGAATTTTTACAGAGAGGAAGGGAGAGGGATAGAGAGTTAGAAACATCAATAAGAGAGAAAAACATCGATCAGCTGCCTCCTGCACACCCCCTACCGGGGATGTGCCCTCAACCAAGGTACATGCCCTTGACTGGAATCAAACCTGGGACTCTTTAGTCTGCAGGCCGACGCTCTATCCACTGAGCCAAACTGGTTAGGGCATCATCCCCTCACTTTTAAATCCAAGTCAACAATTCTGTTTTTATTATATTTTAAAATCTCTTTAATCTCTTTCCCTTTTTCATCTTCTCTGCTGTTACCTTTGCTCTTCAGTTTTTGCTTGAGCATTAACACAGTTTTCTAACAGTTCTTCCTACTTTGTCCACTTTCTACCAAACCACCACAATCATCTTTCTAAAATAGATATTGATCTTCTCACGACACTGTGTAAATTCATCCAGCTGTTCACCACCCCAGTGGAGACTCCACATACCTTAACCTATCAAGCAAGGGTCTCAGCAATCTGGCCTTTTCCTGCCACTCCAGTTTCAGTTCCTGAGTAACAGATTCCTCAGGCATGAGGTCTGAGTCAGAGCCTGTGACAGTCAGAGGCTAATGACACTTATTTTCAGACTGCAGATTGTCCCCAAAGAGAATTCAATGAAAGTAGAGATTGCCTGGCCAGTGTGGCTCAACCCAGGAACCAAGAGGTCACCAGTTCAATTCCTGGTCAGGGCACATGCCTGGGTTGTGGTCTCAATCCAGTAGGAGATGTGCAGGAGGCAGCTGATCAATGATGTTCTTCTCTCATCGAGGTTTTTATCTCTCTATCCCTCTCTCTTCCTCTCTCTCTAAAAATTAATAAAAACATATTTTAATAAAAGAAAGTAGAGATCATTTGGGGGAAAGCCTCAATAAAAAATCCTGGAAAACCTCCATGCTAGCTAATGTCCCCAAGTCTGGGAAGGAGGAAGGAGCTTGTATGAAGGCAAAGGAACAAAATCAGAAAACCTACAAAGAAGTGAAGGCAGGTTTACAACATAAAATGAACAGCAGAGGCCAAAGCAATTCTCTGAACTGAGAAGCAAGGGACTGCTGCACTTAAGGAGCGAATGCTCTGGGCTGAGAACTTCCAAGGCTGAGCTTGGGCTACAGCTTGGACCTACAACGGGCTATAGCCATTATGCACCACTTATAGTATCCCAAGGTGCCAGGCTCTCCAATATGTTGTTTCTTCTGCCTGAAAAAGTCACTCTTCAAGAATCACCTCCTCTCTAAAGTCATCCCAGAATCCTAAGGTGATTTTAAGTCTAGGTGACATTCTGGAATCAGCAGACGGTAAAGTACATATTGCATTTGGTAGTGGACATCCAATTCATCTTAGAACCACAGAAAATCATTAGAAATGTCTATAAACAATGAATCCCTTTCTTGTGCACTTAAAATGGAGTTGGCTTTGCCCACTGTGATTCTTGATGTGGTGTGTTGACAAAAGATTTAAAGAAACTTTAAAAGACTAGATCAAGAACAGATGGCATGCTTAATTGACAGGTTCTGTATATGAATCAAAGGACACTGATAAACCAATAAATGCTACAAAATGTCTAAAATTATCTCTAATTTTTTTTAAATTTAGCTATCCTGAATGTGGTCCTGGTTAGTGGTGAAAATTATTGAGATGATAGCCTATCGGCTCCTCTTACAGAATAACGGATTTGAGAGACTCAGCCTGCAGTTTGCTAAGAAGAAAGTTTTAATTTAGAACTTTGAGGAGAGACTCAGAAGCCAATTGGATGACTTTGGTTGTCATAAATTATTGCTCTTTGTAAATTAGCATGACTCTTTCTGTATTCATTCTACCTTAACTATATCTGGAAGAGTTAAACCAGTTGGATCACCACTCAGAAAAGGAATAAACTAGTTTTACAGCTAAAGAACTTCCCCTATGGAGGTTTTTCTTTACCTAAGGGAAATTAACAAAAGTGCTACACTGAGTATGGTTGCCTAGTTCTAATATATAAATCCATGGGATCAGCAAATCAGGAAAAACAGAGGATTTTGCACACATGATTCCTCTCACAGAAGTAGACTTAGGAACCCCCAGATCCTGTACACAGGCTTACCAAGAGGATGCGCTTGGGGACAGTATAAAGAGCAGAGTGAGTGATGGGATTACTTTTTACGGTATCTAAACTGCCCTTCTCCTATACACAGATAGGAAACCACTAGCTATTTTGATACCAGTAGCCCCTTGTTTAGAATCATTATTGAAGTTCCCTTTAGACCAACCCCATGGGTTACTATTTAACACCCTTACATTGCAGTTGTAGGTTAATTGGATCAAATGTCTCTATCTCTGTCTCTGGAAATTAGCCATGTGGTGAACCAACTTTTCTAGTTCAGATCTCCCAGGTGAATCTTTGATGAATTGTTCCTCTGCAACTCAGATTCCTAAGTATTTATACATCTCAGGGGAGGTTGTAAAGCAGGGGTGGGCAAACTTTTTGACTCGAGGGCCACAATGGGTTCTTAAACTGGACCGGAGGGCCGGAACAAAAGCATGGATGGAGTGTTTGTGTGAACTAATATAAATTCAAAGTAAACATCTTTACATAAAAGGGTACGGTCTTTTTTTTTTTTTTTAGTTTTATTCATTTCAAACGGGCCGGATCAGGCCCACAGGCCGTAGTTTGCCCACAGCTGATCTAAAGGGTAAAATCAGCCTACACTTTTGACTATTAGAGTTACATATGTGACAAAATAAAAGTTACAGTGAGCGAACAAATGAAAATGAGGCCAAAAACCTTGAACTTGAGGAACAAATTCTTGAAAATTCAGCTTCCTTATAAATGAACCATGTTAAAGGACTGTCAGAAGATTACCGCAGAGAGTGTGGAGCTTCATTCCCATCCCGTGTTGTGTGAAAAAACGTTGAGTCACTGTAAGCACTGCTCCAGGGAGCCCTGGGCATCAGAGGAAATTCAGGTATTGGCCTCATGAAGTCTAGCATTGTGTATTTCCTGCTAATTTTACTATCTGTGTTTGAGTTGCCTAAGTCCAGCATGCTAAGCTGAAATACAATGCTGCAGCCTCATAAGCCTCTGGTCCCTCTCTTGTGGGAAGAGGAGAAATTTGAGCTGGAGCAAGTCATAATGTTGACATTCTGTAACAGATGAGAATGGACTGCAGATGGGTTAGCAACATGGAACCAGAAAATCACCACTTTGGAGAGGATTTGCAGATGAGAAAAAGACTGAAAGAGATAGCAAATGCATATCAAAGACCTGCATTTATCACACTGTTGCAATAGCCAGTTTAAGAGAAAACAGTATATTAGACCCACAATCTCATTCTAGAGGTGAACTATTTACCTGAAGCAAGAACATCAATTGTCGGTAGATCACTGGGATACAAACAGCATTTTATCTCTCCCAGTATATTAAAAATAACCAATAATTATTTCAAAAGAATTCAATTATATTCTAGGACCAAATATATGCCAGTTACCTCTGAGAGCCTACCAGGAATTTATAATCTATTTTGGAAGAGAGCAGTCACACAGTAAGTGTTAGGGGACCATTTGGTGCTCACTTGTACCAGAGTAAATGCACAGTACTTTCCAGAGAAAGTGAATTAGTTTCCTGTGGCTGCTGTAACAAATCACCATACATTTGATGGCTAAAACAACAAAAGTTCATCTTCTCATGGTTTTGGATGTCAGTAGTCCAAAGTCAAGGTGTCAGCAGGTAGCATTCCCTACAGAAATTCTAAGGAGAATTCATTCTCTGCATACCTCAATTTGTGGCCACACCACTCCAATATCTCCCTCCATGGTCTTACTGCCTCCTTTTATTCTGTGTGTTTCGAATCTCCCTCTCCCTTTCTCTTATAAGGGCACTGGTGATGGCATTGGTCCCACTCAGGTAATCCAGGATAAATTCCTCATCTCAAGATCTTTAACTTCAATTGCAGCTACACAGACCTTTTTCAAAATAAGATTACATTCACAGGTCCTGGAGATTAGGGTGTAGACATATCTTTCGAGGGTCATTTTTCAGCCTACCACAGAAGCTAAAGTTTATCATAGGAAGGAGTTTTCTTCTTATTCCTGAGACGATGGGCCTTGAGCAGCACCTGTAAATATGGCTGATATTTAACCAGCAGAAAGAAGAAGTTGGACGGTCAATGTGAAGGGGCCAGCAGGTGCAAAGGCCATCATGTGTTTTCAGCAAATGAGGCATGACGCCATATGCGGGGTCCATGGGGAGTGATTATCACTGCTCATCAATCCCTGGTGGAGGGCATGTAGTAACGAGCAGGGTCAATCAGATTGGGCAGTAAGGGTGCAGCCAGAGGATGCAAGCTCTAGAATCATAAGTAAAGGAGCCCAAACTTGATGTAACAAATGGGAAACCAGGAATCATTGTGGATTTTTAAATAGGAAAGTACCATGATGGTTACTATCTTCCCAGCATGTGCTCTTTTATTTATCCAATCTCATTAGCAAGATCTAAACCACAATATTTATTATTTTCCTAAGTTGTTTTTTTTTGGAGGCAGTAACAAGAATTCAGTATTATTCCCACAATGATAGGTTCTGCTACTGGACTTATCCATTTCCATTAGAAGGGGTGGGGGGACCATACATAAATCTCCATTCCTTTGCTTGAAGAAAAGGCTATCTTCATGAACAATTATTTCTACATCTGGCTTATAGTAAAATCGTATCATGCAAATGAACTGGATTGACTCAAAGATGAAATTCTGATTATAACAGTATGGGGCTTTGCAATACTGCATTAGGGAGACAGGAAATTCTAGTCAGCAACCCAACCAGGGAAAACTATTTTGGTCCATAAATTATGCAGTTTTGTGTTTATCCAATTAGGTTAATCCTAAATGAATCCTTCTGTGAAAACTCTAGGTAAGCACTGCAACATACAACAGGAAAGCAATGTTGAAAGGATGCCTGTGAGGAGGGTCACCGATTGGCTCTGCCCCTCCATGGTGCGACTCCAGTTGTTCATTCACTTGACTCCACAGACATCTCCAACAGTGTGAGCTCAGGTTTAATAAAACTCCGTCTGGCTCTGGGGCCGTGCAAATCCAGGTGAGCCCTCACAAGTCCTTAAAATTTGATTGTTTGGGGCTGCAGCAACACCAACGTTTGATGGAGGTTTTATTAAATCTGTGAGAGCCTAAAGAAGACATATTTTAACAGCTAATATGGAGTATGGGGAGGGCTGCCCTTGTGGGCGCATATTGAAAGCTCCATTATAGTATAACGTTTTGATGAGCAACTGTCCCTTTTCCTGACTCTACATTGAGTAAAACAGGTCACTATTGGAATCTAGGTACTCATCTGCATTTGCTATAATTCCATATCTATATTAATAATAAATAATTAACTTAACTGAGTTAAAAATAATATATGAGAGCTTTTACATTGCAGGAAAAGACGGACCTCTCTGCAGTTGGCTTAGAGCAGTGGTTGCTCTGGGCCTCATCTTCCGGAAATTCTGTTTCTTTGTTATGGGGTGGGGCCACAACATTAGTAACAAAGAAACAGAATTTCTGGAGGATGAGGCCCAGAAATCAGGATTTTAAAAAGATTCCCAGGTGATTCTAATGGGCAGCCAAGGTTGAGAACCACTGGCTTAGTGGCTGGTAGCTTCTTCTAGGCCTTGATGACAATCACCTTGAAGCTCAGAGTTGATTTCTAATTGATTGAGAGACTCCCTAATATAGACTCAGTCAATTCTTTCTTATCTAGAGATAACTATTCGGTTACAATGAAAAGCAAGTGGTGTCTCATCTAGGAGAAACAAGGAAGAGGTGCTAACGGAACAGCTGGAAGACATTATCGACCCCAAGCAAACAATGCTGGTGGTCAGTTAACATTGCAGCATTTGGAGATAACAATAAGGGAAAACCCTTTGTGACATTCCCCCACCCCACCACCAAAATGTGGGCCGTGTTAAAATTCCAGAAAACTAAGATTTTAATTTGATGCCTTTGGATACTAAAAAAGAACAACAACAACAAGAAAAATCCAAGATGGTATTCATTGTAGTAATCTAACCCGCTAAGCCATCTGGAAGACACAACAATGTGGAAATCACTGATGGTAAACACGGTATCTTATTTTTCTTTCTGCCACTACCATTTAAGCAAGGAAGATTTTTACAGCTTTTTTAGAGATGGGATATTTCCCTTGGGATAGCATAAAGAAGGGAAGGAAATAAATGCATAGTGGTCTCACAGGGAGATAGATCCAATATTTTTGGATGACTCATCAAAGCTCTAACCTCCACCAAACTCGGGAAATACCAATGGTCAATCCGAAGGTGCTGTGTGGGAGGGTCACTGAGTTGCCAAACTAAGGAAGTATTTCTGGGTTACTCTGAATAGAATGTTGTGCAATTGTGAACCTTTAACTAAAGTTTGTGGGTATCATAAAATAACCACGTAAGTGCCAGAAACTCCGTGTCTCAGGCCCACTGTCAGCTCAATGTTTTGCTACCACTAGATTTGTCCAATTTCTTATAGCACAGAATAAAGGAACAATAACAGAACTGAATCTCTAGATCAGGGGTCCTCAAACTTTTTAAACAGGGGGCCAGTTCACTGTCCCTCAGACCGTTGGAGGGCCGGACTATAGTTTAAAAAAAAACAATGAACAAATTCCTATGCACACTGCACATATCTTATTTTGAAGTAAAAAAACAAAACGGGAACAAATACAATATTTGTATTTGCATGTGGCCCACGGGCCGTAGTTTGAGGACCCCTGCTCTAGATTGTTTAAAATGAGGTATTTGTAGGTGTATAAATGTCAGGTTTTTAAAGAACAATTCCAGTGACAGCTTAAACTAAAATTGTGTTGCTCTCCTGCATGGTAACATGAAGGAAAATGTCCCTTTAGTCATTCAGACTAAAGTTTCTAAGGTTCAAGTTGCCTGTCCTAATTTTCCTAAGACGGTTCCCTCTCAGGAATTGCTTATTCAGTTAACCAGTTCCTACGTATTCCAGAAGTTAAATCATTCAGAAATAAAATGATGAAGCTGGTGATGAGGGAGTAGAACGCCATATGGCCTTGGTCAGATATGGACACTGAACTTTTCAGACTCAAGAAGACTGCCAAAAATCTTTAACGTCTCCCTACCCCGACTCCCTTATTACTTGCTCTGTCTCTTCTCTGTGTATTGGTGTGATTGTGTGTGTGTGTGCGTGTATATGTGTATGTATGTGCCTGCACACCGGTGTGAGTATGGTGAGAGAGCTGAGTGTCTCTCTGTTTTCCCATCAGGGATGAAAAAATAAGACAGATTAGGTGAACCCCAGTGAGCCAGTTCTTCGTTTAAAAGAAAAAAGTGAGCCCTAGCTAGTTTGGCTCAATGGATAGAGCATTGGCCTGTGGGTCCCGGGTTCAATTCTGATCAAGGGCACATACCTCGGTTGCAGGCTCCTCCCTGGTCAGGGCGTGGGCAGGAGGCAACCAATTGATGAGTTTCTCTCACATCTATATTTCTCTCTGTCTTTCTCGCTCTCTTCCACTCTCTAAAAATCAATTGAGAAATATCCTTGGGTGAGGATTAAAAAAATAAGAAGAAAAAGAAAAAGTGAATAGGTATGGCTTAACTAAGAGGCCATAATCTCCTCATTCATGTCCTGCATTTTATTCAAAATTCAGAAAGGCAGATCATTTCACCTGTGAAACAAACAGGCACTGCGCCCCAGGACAGCCTCTGACCTTGAAGAATGTGAACTCTGCTGGGGATCGCGTGGAAGTGATTGCAGTGTTGCCCCTTTGCTCGCTGCAGCATTTTTAGGCCATATACAGCAACAACCACAAAAAGCTTTCTTGCTCTTACAAATGACCTCGTTATAAACTTATAAATGAGTAGAAACAGTTATCTACAGCCTTTCACATATTTATTCATCAAATATTAATTTTCTATCACTCAGTGCACTAAACAAGACTGAAACAAAAATGTATAAAACGTAGTGCCAGCCCACAAGTTGAACATCAATAAACAACAAAGAAGCCAATGAATTGCCTCCTCCACTTGGTTAATAATCTTATCATTTATTCCTAGTAAACTTTTGGCAGAGAATTTGATGCTGTCTGGTCCATGGAAAATAAGCTTTCCTTGACCTATGTGGTTATGACCTCTGTTACAAAGACAAATTTGCTTAGACAACACCCAGAAGCAAGCGATGAACTCAAGGAAGAGCTATAAATAGCATCATCAGCCATTACAGTATTTTGATCAAGACTATTGATTCATTCAACCTGACTATACTTGGTACAATATCTGCCTCTTTCACCATATTTTCCCACAGCCTTATGTTGATCATTTTCTGTGATTCCAATTTAAAATTGGAATACAGCCCTAGCCGGCTTGGCTCAGTGGATGGAGCATCAGCCTGCGGACTGAAGGTTCCCAGGTTTGATTCTGGCCAAGGGCACATGCCTGGGTTGCAGGCTTGATCCCCAGTGTGGCTGTGCAGGAGGCAGCCAATCAATGATTCTCTCTCATCATTGATGCTTCTATCTCTCTCTCCTTCTCCTTTCCTCTCTGAAATCAATAAAGAAATATATTTTAAAAATAAAATAATAAAATAAAATTGGAATACAGATATTACTAGTGCATTTTAAAAAGTTCTTTGAAGGCACAGAATGAGTTTATTTTCTCTATATCTTCCCACACCTAATGAAGTGCCTTATACAGAGTAGTGTCAGTAGTTTAGCAAGTAGTTAAATTTATCAACTGGTTAGATTGACTTGGATGTAGTCAGAATTTTTCAAAATACCTAAACAATGACTAAAAATAAATTGTAAATCTTAGGAAGAAAGCTCTGGAAGGCACGCTCATTTCTAATTTAAGAAAAAAAAATGTGGGTAAAAAGTTAACATAATTTTTCAAAATCAACCCATGTATAAATAAGACTAATCTTTATCTAACACAATCCTTTATAAATGTAATTATTGATTCATTGAGGCAACACATTTTTATTGAACATCTACTATGTCCTGATCTTTTACTAAGGTATAGAGTTCACATATGGGCATTGAGAGGGATGGATAGGTTGGCTGACATACCTGCCTCTGGGTGACCTTTGTGCTTTCTGCACTAGAGTGAAACCTCGGGTATAAGACAGGAATGTATACAGACTGCCCGGTCATTTCCTCACCGGCTCCATCCCCTTAATTCTCACTCAGTTCCCTTTCTCTGGCTTTAGGTATATCCCAGAGGTTATTACATTTCATGTTGGAAATATCAACATCTGTAAAGACAGCTAAAGAATCCGTTCATGAAATGTTCATATTCTTCCAATAATGTTGCTACCCAACATGTTTGGCATATCAGCTCTGGTTTCTTTCAGCTTAGGCAGCCATGACATGGGAAACTCTCAGAAAGATTACCAGTGACATGATGGTTACCCCAAATTCTGAGCACCTTTGGACTTCTTGAAAGAGAAAATGCATTCCATTTATTTTTGTCTGCTTTTTGTACACCTTCCACCCTGCCTTCTTACTCCAAACTATCACCATAAAACCTTTCCCCTGGCTCCATAAGTGTGTGGCTCCTCCATAGTCCTGGGCTCACGGGCCTCTACTTCCTCTTTCTTCATCTCTAACTCCAGCCTGGGTATAAACTGAGGAGTGATAACAGGCCACAGTAAATTTATTAATTTCCACTAATTCCTAGTTGCCAATATAAACCTTCTATTCTCTCCTCAGCAGCTCCTAAAACAGGTTTGATAAGCTCATAATATAGGCAGCTTTCATGATCACAATCAGATCTTCCCTGGGCTAATAATTGTCTCCCATAGGTAATTTTTTTAGGCCACTGATCATTTGTCTTACTAATCTCTCTATTTGTTCCTGCAGCTAATAGAAGATCCCCAAATACCCTCTGTAATTTTCTAACAAGCAGAATTTCAATTCCCGATAAAGAAATTCTGCTTTAAAGTGTAATTAAAGATCATCTAAAAAAAAAAACAGAGCCAATTTTGAATAGCCTACAAGCAATATTTTTCCTCTGCCAGGAACAAGGGTGTTTAGGGGGAATTAAAAATCACTTTGCAAAATTATAAATGGGTTTAATGCAAGCATTTTGATCAAGTACTTGTTATCAAGTAATATATCTAAAATTAAGGTAATGGATTTTAAAAGGAATAGATTGAATAAAAATCATCTGCTATTCAACAGGCTCATCAACCAAGCAATTACTAATTCTGTTTATAACTACAGCCCTTTACTCTTTTTAAAAGGGCAATGAAAGCAAAACTTGGTTTGTGAGCTCCTATTAAATTAGCATTGATTTTGTTTTACTGCCAAGCTAAAGAAATATCAACATTAGGAGTTCTTTAACCCACTTAAAGTATGCACACTTACACAGAATTTAGTCCATGGGTTGTTTATCTTGCTATTTACAATGAGCTTTAAAAAAATCAATCCCAGTATAGAAGTATTATGTATGTCTGTAGAAGAAAACATGGCTTTTTGAGAAATTGTTAGAAAGCAGTACTACATTATTAGCTGGAACACAAGATGGTTTATACTGTTCAGATGTAAACTCAATGAAGTGCAATCCAATGTTAAATGTTAACAATTGCCTGCATTTGATCCATTACAGAAAGGAAGGGCTTACTTAAGTGACCTGTGTCAAAGTTATTTTCTCAACAGTTATGTTTGTAAATGTTTAGGGTTGTTTGGAGGCAAAATATTTTGGGTTGTTTTGGAGACAAATAGAAAGACAAAAAATAGTACATGTATTAGATTAAAGAGTAAATAAAGTACAGCTTTCCTTGTTAAAAGAAAAAAAGGTCAGCTCAAGTGAGAAATAAAAGCAATCAAGATTTAAACATAAAAATTCAAAAGCTATGACGAAATATGGCACAGTGTTGACAGAGGTGTCAAAACCACTCAAAGAAGTCAGCAGTTGGTACAGCTGCTGTGGAAAACAGTATGGAGGTTCCTCAAAAAATTAAAAATAGAACTACCATATGACCCAGCAATTCCACTTCTGGATATATATCCAAAGGAAATAAAGTCACTGCCTTCCAGGAATATCTGCACTCCCCTGTTTATTGCAGTATTATTCACAATAGCCAAGACATGGAAACAATCTAAGTGTCCACGGATGGATGAATGAATGAAGAAAATGTTGCGTATGTGTGCATGTGTGTAAAATGGAATATTATTCAACCATAAAAAGAAGAAAATTCCCCCATTTGTGACAACATGGGTGGACCTAGAGGGCATTATATTAAGTAAAAAAGTCAGACAGAGTATGATCTCACTTATATATGAAATCTAAAAGTGTCAAAGTCAGAAACAGATTGATGGTTACAGGGGGCTGGGTGGGTGAGGAAAATGGGGAGATAGTGGTCAAAGGGTACAAACTTTCAGCTATAAGGTGAATAAGTTCTGAGGATCTAAGGCACAGTATGGTGACTACAGTTAACAATACTATATTATATACTTGAATGTTGCTATCAGAGTAATTCTTAAGTGTTCTCACCATAACAATAACAAAAAATGGTAATTATAAAGGATGTATTAACTATCTTTCATGTGGCAAACATTTCATAATATATCAAATCATCACCTTGTATACCTTGAATTTACACAATGTTATATGTCAATTACATTTTAATAAAGCTGGGGGTGGGGGGAGGAAGTCAGCGCATGGAGCTAAGTCTGCAAAGATGTCTTGCACCAGGTTTGTTGCAAATATGATAGCAGTGTATTGAGCTCTTCTACTTTGCAAGAACCTAATCTTTTTCAGATTATGTGAATCTAAAATTGATTGAAAAGACAACTATTAGACTTGTGTCAAAAGGCCTTTCCAGAATAGAGATGTACTAGTCATTTTGAAATTTAATCATAGCCCTTTAGATCTTTCTAGGACCCTAGAAACAATTTCTTTTAAAGTATAGTATAACTTTAAATGAGTTCTCCACATTCTATTTTTCTCTTACCTACTGTTAGGATATGTTGAGCAGCTCAGGAGTTTCTTTTATAAGTAAAACAAAAGAATTAGAGATGGGAAACAAGTTCTATGATCCAGTAACTCAGAGCACTCTTAGTCATTAAAGCACTTGTTCCCAGAGTCTTGTCTGAGCGTCCCAAGAATATTGGGCCATGGGAACCACTAACCTGGAGCTAGCACTTATTGCACCTTTACCATGAGGCTGGCATTGTGCTAAGTGTGTTTCCCACTTCAATGTGTTCAATCTTCACACCAGCCCTATGCATATTTCCATTTTACAGAAGAGTAGAGTTACACAGACAGAACCATCCTTAGGGCCACTTCAGTCAGACCCAAAAAGCTGTCTATAAGACAGCAAGATCAATATACATACAGAAACACTTGAAAATCTTTCCTTACCAGCTGCAAAAATTCAATGTTGCAATAAATGATCTCAATTTTTTAAATTGCATACAGCTCTCAGGAAAAAAAAAACCTCTGTGCATGCACCCATGATACATACAAGTTCATTTATTATAAATTATAAAATGTACATTACATATTGCTGTCAATAGCCAATATCTCAAGACACAATATCAGCTTAGGGCAAAGTTCATGGTTTTAAAATACTAGATGTAAATTCATATGACAAAGAATATTTTGGGCTGCACTTCTTGCTAGAGCATAATTAGTTCACCATTGATTTTTTAAAATATATTTTTATTGATTTCAGGGAGGAAGGGAGAGTAAGAGAGAGAAAGAAAAACATTAATGATGAGAGAGAATCATTGGCCAGCTGCCTCCTGCATGCCTTCCCACTGGGGATTGAGCCCGCAACCCGGGTATGTGCCCTAACCTGGAATTGAACCATGACCTCCTGGTTCATAGGTCAACACTCAACCACTGAGCCATGCTGGCCAGGCAGCTCACCATTGATTTTACTGTGTGAAGTGGCTGAAGAAGAGTCCATCTGGCAGGAAGAGGACAAACTCTAGTTTTCTGGTGAGTTGCTTGTTCTGCATAGTTGGTTCTAGATTAAAACTAATTCCTTTACAGGACTCCTTATTAACTAATCTATTTTGTAGTTTTTTTAAAAAAAAATCATAAATACACTTGACTAAAAAGCAGTGCAAATAAAGACCAACATGGGAGTCAGGGTCCCCAACACGCCCTGGTGTCCAGCCATTCCACATGGCAGCACCCTCTTCCTGTCCTGCCCCTAGGAGCCACCTGATCACCTACTATGTGGGCCCCAGTGAGAGCAACAGAGCCAATCTGTATCTTAGATAATTTGTGGTTTTATTTCTTTTTTAATATAAATTAACCTTTCTACATTCCAGTGACTTATCTGACTCCCAGTGCTGTCTCTTACTTTGAATACTGCCATGCTAGCAAAGAAGGTTGGAAAGTCAACATAGATGTTTAACTACTGCTTTCAAGATCTTGATTGATTTTTAACTAATTCCCAAGAGAAATTTGCCTAAATTCTCAAGACAGAATGTGGATGTAGAAACAAAATTAGCAAATGGTTAGAAGGCCCAGTCCTGCATTTACTGACCACAAGTCACTTCACCCTGATGAGGCATAATACCTACATCATCTCCCATTGTGGGGATTAGTTGAACAACACAAAATATGTAGCTCAGGAGTGAGCACAGCAAATATCAGCTGAATTATTATAGAATATTTAATGCTAAAAAATATTTTAATGGGCAGTCTCCCATAGAAAATCATCTTCCCCCAGAATAAGGAAAGCTACATACAGTTACCATATTCATATCCCAGGAGCTCTTTCCACAGGCAAACCTGATTACATCAATAATTCATACCAATCAAAGTCCTAAATCTGTATCCCAGCCCTTGATCTGGGTTCATAAGAAACAATAATGATTTTATATTTTCAAAAAAATAAACAATAACCAAAAACACACCCCTTTTTTGGAGTGGAAAAGGGGTAAGAATATATCAGTGGTCCCCAGACCAGCAACACCAGGGAGCTTATTAAAAATGCAATTCTCAACCCAACCCTAGAGCTTCTGAATCAGAAACTCAAAGATGGGTCTTGTCTATCGGCGAGCTCTCCAGGTGGTTGTGACACATGCTAAAGTGTGAGAGCTGCTAGAATGGTTTTTACCTGTCTTCTGAAACAAAGACGGGAGTAAGATTTACAGCCTCAACTAATAGGTGCATTAACTCCGTCTGGATAACTTCCCTAAAGTGAAGTCAGCTCTCCTCCTTTGTGAGCATGGCAATATTAGAAGAATGACAGGGGGAACCATACTTGTTGAATTTGGTTTAGTATGAAAACTGCACAAAGTTAAACACTAACACACTGTTATAATTTGTTGCTCTTCATGAGACATTTTTAAACAGAACTGTAATTTCCAATACAACTTGGTACAGTAAGTAAATAAGTTTTAATATCTGTTTGTTCTCTGTTCCATTTTCTTGGTAATACATATTTGACTGTCTCATAAATGATTTTGAATAAGGAAACATAAACCTCCTCTACTTAATTTTCTCAACATTGCATTTGATACTATTAGCTAAAAAAATGTTTATCCTTACTATCTCTTTTACCTCTTTGTTATTTTAACTCACTGCATGTCACTGTTTTTGGTTTGTTCATTTTTTTTAATTTGGCTAATTTAGTTAGTTCAGACAGTGGTTCATTTGTCTTTTTTTTTTTGCATTCTGTCCAATCTATAACAATGTCTACAGCTCCATAGACAAACTCTGAACTTAAAAAAAAGCCATTTGAAAAAATAGTGAAAGCTGAAAAATCATAATTGTCCACTAATTTGGGAAGGAAGACCTGTGCAATTATCAATAATAAAAACAGACTTCTAGATAGATAATATTTTATTAACTCCTTATATTTAAGTATATACATTTAAAGATACCACCCAAACCCAAAAACACAAAACTGGATCTCCAATATGAGTAACTTTAAAGTAATGCACATGACCCCCACCCTTTGAATCAACTATTTATTAATGAGCTGTTCTCTCATTTATGTAGGATTTGGGGTCTGCTAGCAGAGACTTTTGCCCACTCACATGATATTACTTATAAGACAGAATGTGGTTAATTTCAAGGCTTAGATGGCCTTTCAGTATTAGGACTGACAGATGAAATGTTGTAATACATTTGCAAAATTTGATGAAAGAAGAAAAGAACATTCTCAGATAATAACGTATGGCCCAAGTCCAGACAGCCAGCTGTGAACTTGATTCTTTAAAAATGATTTACATGGTCCAATTGCACTGTCTCCACAATTTTCTCTTTACACATCAGTCTGGATCTAGATTATATATATATAAGATTTATTTGGTGTTTTTTGTTCATTTTGATTTATTATTAGATTATTTGGACTCAACTTTCTCTGAAATGCCTTCAATGAAAAATGATGTAACATTTATTGAATTTATTATACTTAATGATAAACCTTTCAGTAAATTCACCAATGTAAAAAATGATCAAAATAACCTACATTTAATTTAATACAACACATGATTTTACGTTAAGAGATTTTACATGCACAAAAATCCCTAAGATTTTGGCCTTTAATCTGGGGCAACTTGCTTTCAGCAGGAGACGAGTTTGAATCAATTCTTTTCCCTTTTAGATCATATTAGGGTCAAAATTCTTATGTGAACCTCATGGTTATTTGTGGGATGTGACAAAGAAAGACAAAATCTAACCATTATTTCCAGCCAAAAGGTTTAGAAACTGTTTCTTATTTGATCTTACCTCTTTCATGTAACATTTAAGTGTTTTATTTCTCCTATCAAAAAAAGAAGCATTTATAAAATCTAATTCTAAACCAGTTGTTTGTGGGCAGATATGTATTCCTAAGTGGAATGGAATGCCTTCAGCAATTTCAATGCTTTCCAAATCCCCAGGCACGTTGTCAGACACGCAGTCCTCTGTTGGGGATGGGTTAAAAGGGTTAACATATCTTTTCAAGTTAATCAAGACTCAATTTGAGCTAACTCAATTCTTTCCCCCTGATTTAATGCTTCCATTTTTTACTAGTGACCTGAAAACATTTGATTTCATAGATGCCAATGTAGACAAAAAGCCCAGAACACCACAGAACTGGTTTTCATTGCAATGGCAACTTGTCCATCTTGGTTAAGCTGGTTGGTAAAGTTCACATTTCCATGTCTAACACTCCAAATTTTATACTTATGCAATCTTACTAATGTAGCTATGAAATGCTTAAGTTCATTTCCTTGACTTTTATTATTTCTCCTATAATTTATTTTAAAACAATAAAGGCCCACATTTTCATAAATCTTTTAAGGGTTTGGAAATGTGCCACCATGAAATTACCTAGTTATATAGTTTACAGTCCAACCCACAAAAGCAAAAACAATTTATAGCTTTGAAAATAAATGAATCTGAAGATGCTTAATTCAGTTGAACAGGCATCCTAATTTAAGTTTTTTAAAACCCTTACCAAATAAACAATGTCATTTTTATCTGACTGAAAATGTAATTTTGTCCAGAAAAAGATAAATTGTGTTTTAAAAGGAAATGAACCATCTCTTATTTTTGTAACAGAAAACAACATTACTTAAATTCAACCCTGCCCTTAACATAACACCTTCCCTTGGACCTTCACCAGGGAAAGTTAGACCAACTGAGAAATAAATGCTCATTGGAGAGCAAGGAAGTAGGGGTGAAAGGAAGGCAGAGGAGGGAGGAGCTAAAAAACATTCACTAAAGTTCATACAAACAAAACAGTAAGTTCATACACATGAACTGATAATCCAAAACAGTTGAGCTTAAATGGATGCTATTTCACATCAAACCATCACATCTCAGTGTTGAGTTTTGGTTCAGGCTCTTTTTTCTTTCTGTTCCCCTTTAAAAGCTGAGACTATTACTTTTTTATTACAATGAAAAGTTAGGGTAATGTTAAATTGTCAATTTATTTTAACTTAGAAAATATAATTATTTATAATTTGTTTACCCTATTGGCTTTGTTTATGTGTACGGACCCTTTCATTTTCATGGATCTTATGCATTAGAGAAAAGTCTATTTCTCATGATTCCAATATTATTGTTGTAATGTAACAGAACTTCACTAAACCATGACAAAGTTTCAAATGCCACTCAGTCTGCTGGCAGCTGGCCCACTCTAATCGCCAGCCGTTAAACCTGCATTTGGTCACTAATACACTGAAACATTGCTAATGACACGGAGGTATGACAAGATAAGACCAGCCTCATAATGAATGACTCCACAAAAGCAAAGTGGCAAAAGTAATTATAGAATCACATGGACCGCTGGCCTTGAATTGTCATGGACATCCCATTTCATGTCCAACTAAAACAACTCTCAGATAACCTTATGTTGGGCAGAAGCGGAGCTTGTATCGCAGATGTACGTCAACTGACACATGCTTCTGTTTCAAGTACTAGTTGTTCTATAGAAAAACATCTCCAGTTTCTTTACTACCAAGTCAAACGGTTTTCCTGACTATTCAACAAGATTGTATCCTGACTATACAACAAGCCCTGTGAAAATAGGAATAGATGATTTTTCAAGGTTTTCATAATCTTGAACTGAGTTGTATTAAATGCCACTCAGCATCGCCAGCTTCCCATGCATTCCCACAAAACTTCCAAGAATTTTCACTTATACGTGATATGTAACTAGCATACTTACAAAAAGTGGAGTGTAGTTAAATACATCAAATGATTAATCGGATATAATTATAATCAAGAACAATGTAATCAATAAACTAATAAAGGTGCTGATAAAAGTTGTATAGAAATATTTGCAATAAGCCAATGTTGTTTTTAAAAAAAATATTTCAATGCAGATAAAAATCCTGTGAGCAAAATTATAAAATTAGCTCATAATTCTATTAGCTTTAACATGGAAAATTGAAAATTTATTTTTTAATAGATCAAGGGAAGGATTGCTTCATCAAGACAGCCCCATTGCTCCATCGTAACATTGAGCCATACAATCAGCCCATGACATGTCACTTTTATCCAGACGGATATTTTTCTCCACAGCCTGTTACTAGACACTGTCAAGGTGATGATAAACACCAGAATCTAGGCACATATATCAATACAATCTGTGAGGGGGGGGGATGAAATAACCATAAATTCTAAATAGTCTTACTGCTGTGATAATCTCTACGATAAATGCAACACGTCAAGGTATTTCTAAACATTAACCATTTGTTTGACTTCTAGGTCTAAAATAGCATCATCCTAATCTTATCAATTTGTGGTTGAGAAAAAAAAACAAGACATAAAGTCGGGGACGTGTTTGCTCTTGTAGCACATGCAATTCCAATTACTGATTCGTTAGTGAAACGCACTAAATATTGGTTTTCTGATAAGCTGAAATGAATAGGTAGTGACAAATGAGATATAGTGTGGTCAGGGTAAGAAATTTATAAAGGAAATAAAAATGTTGCTGGGGCCTGAGAAAGCAGGAAGGGAGGTTCCTAAGATCCTAGAGAATCTTGGTATAGGAAAACTGGATTATGGAGAGCATGTTTATCGCATATTAAAGAATTTAGACTTCTACTCTAAGCTTTTTCTAGAAAGAAAGGATCATTCTTATTTCCCATTTGGCCTCAGTTACCATTAAAATTTAGCCAAATGCAGAACCCACAGTTGCATTTTGACAAGCCCTTATAATATTTTTTTAAATTAACTTTATATTGGTTTTATTTTAATTTTATTTATATCTATTTATCTGACCTGATTTTTTATACTTTGATAAATTGCTTCAAATTCTTTTTGGGGAAAAAGTGAGAATAAGTGCCCTATTTTATTGAATCTAAGCCCCCTCTTTATTATAAGATGCACCATTAGTGTATGCTACTAAGAGTGGGGGCAACAATACAAGGAACCCACTATCAATTGAACTTTGATACATCATTGATCATAAGATGCATTTTGTTCCAGAGATGATAAATGTGAAACAAAAAGTCTATTTTTGAATCAGTGAAATACAGTAACATCATTCATATTGGTATATTTATAATATTTATTAACAATTCAATTTTGTGCTAGGCTTTAGAGAGCAAGGCCAAGAACTTAAGTTGTGGTGATCAGCAAGACCTTAGCCATCATCTTGTCCTATCCTCTTGTTTTACAGATGAAAAAATAAAATGCCGAGGAAAAGACATAGTCTGAATCCTCAAGAAATGTATTATCTCATTGTAACTTCAATGATCCCATGACAATGTAGTGTGCACTGACTACCCATCAATTACTCAAAGAATGCCATATATGTATCACAAATGTGTATATTCAGACTAAAACTAAACTTCAACTTATAAAGCTTTCCTTTTTCTGTGAAAAAAAAAAAGACATGACAATGGCAATACTTTCATCCTTTATTCCCCTGTATAATATAAGCTATTTTCATTTCTGGCACCTCAATTACTATTGAAGAGTTTCTACCATGGTTAAACTCTGTTCTTTTAGTGAAACAATTAAGCAGAAAGTGGGAAAAGCCATCTCATTAGAAGAATCCCTATTGGAGAATGAATTTCACTCCTTGGGTGTTTCATATCTAGAATAAATTCAATTTTACATGGATTTTGTGTACAAGTGAAGAGTAAAATTTCTGTTGAGCTTATAGAGTTGAATATGGATATAGAAAATGAGTCATTTGAATCAGAAATTCTGATTTTTATTAAATAGTAGATATGAACAGATTTCCAGTTTTCATCACTTAAGGATTAAAAGACATTATCTTTATCTCTCTAACATTTCTGATTAAGTGGTAAATCTTGTAAATGCATCTTCAACCTCAAGCTACACTTTAGTTACAGTAGAGACAATCCAGAATTATATATATATATATCCATAGCGAAATAAAACCTGATTGTAAGATAATTGGCAATATGAATAGTTGGAAGTTAACAGTGACTTTGCCTGAACACACAACATTTAAACATTAATGATGGTAGAAAGCTAATTAGTAAAATTTAATTGGATGTATGCAAAATGTTATAATGAGAAGAGTTAAAGCATATTTAATTTTTAATCCAAACCCAAACTCTGAAGTGGAAAACCAACTAAAGCCAATCATTGTGAAAGGTAGACTGACACATTTTAAGACTGCCCTATTAACACACAGAATGAATTAATGTCTAAAATTAAACACAGTAACGTATTCTCTGGTGCCTTAAAAAACACACACATATAAAATGTAATTATCTAAATGGCCTAAAGACACCGAAATTTGAAATGAAGGGCAGACAAATGTATTTGGAAAATAAGTCCATGGAATATAGTTTGAAAAATGAATTGAATTTTATTATATGCAGATAAGCATCCATAGCCAGCCATTCAGCAGGCCAGAGAAACCTAGAAAGCAGCAAAGGTAAAAGGCGACATGTCAAAGATAGTGCTCAATTTCACCGAATCTGATAGCAGGGCAATATGATATGGAAGTCAAAAAGGTCAGTCCTATCTCAGGGCATATATGTTACAGAGAAGTCGATAGTACCTCTCTGTACACATGATACTGAAACCACACCCAAAGCTTAGAGCAAGGGAAAGATTCTAGTTAGGGTGGATCACAATCTGGCTGCACATTAAGATCATCTAGGGAACTTTAAAATACTGATGCCGAGCCCTGGTTGGTTTTGCTCAGTAGTTAGAAGGCCCGGGGACCAGAAGGATTGTGGTTGGATTCCTGGAAAGGGCACCTACCTCAGTTGCAGGTTCCCTAGCCCAAGTAGGGGTGTGTGTGGAAGGCAGCCAATCGATGTGTCTCTCTTACATAGATGTTTCTCCAATCTTTCTCCCCTTCCTCCCTCCCTTCCACTCTCTCTCTCTGGAAATCAATGGAAAAAGTATTCTAGGGTGAGGATTAAAAATAAGTAAATAATTAAAATTTTAAAATAAAATAAAATACTGATGTCTAGGTCCCCATTCCAGAAATTCCAATTTAATTGATCTGGGTCGGGTGGAGCCTGGGCATGAAGAATTTTTCCCATTGCCCTAAGGGATTCTAATGAACATCTAGCATTGAGGACCCTGGTCTGGAAAGACCTTGGAGCAACAAACGCCCATAGTAGAATATGTTCTTTCCCACTAGGACTGATAAGGTGTGGACTTCTTCAAACAGAAAGGGTGTTTGTTTTTTTCCTGCCCTTAATTGGTTCCGGCTTTTGCTGACTGGTAGATGTGTATCATTTCTTTGGAAATGAGTGTAACTTTCTGTTCTTGTCTAATGTTCTTCACAGTAGAAATATGATGTTGTCACACAACATGAGTAAGAGACAAATGTCAAAATTGTAAGTTGGAGATGTGTTATGTTAAGCACCACAATCGAGTTGGCAATGTTTTCCAATGTCTTCTCTGCAGGATGGGCAATCATGCTCAGTATGGAGCATTGAGAAAGCCTGGCTTTGTGGCTTCTCAGCAGGGCACTTAAAATATGACACAATCAAATAGGATTGTATTTGTCAGGATTCTTAGTAGAACAGAAACAATTTTAATTTAGGCAGAATAGGAATTCTTAAAAGTCTACTCTCTAAGTCAAGAACCAAACTTGAGTTCTGTGCCCCCAAACCCATTTCCACACTGTCCCGTGAGGACCCCGCTGCTCTCAGGGCTCTGGCCGTGCACCAAAAGCTGGCCATGCACCAGCCGCTTAAACCACTGGCATCTCCAATGCAGGCTGCAGGACCCTGTAGCTAGACTCCCTTCCCCCAGGCTCCCCCAATACACACACATACCAGAATGGAGTCCTAGCAGTCCCTGCCTCTATGTCACCCTACCTACTGGACCTAAAGCAGGAAAGCCAGGTCACCTGCCTGCCCCTGGCTCTCAGGGCGGCTGGCACAGCACTTATCTGGCCTTTTCCATGCTCATAGTGGAATATGTTCTCTCTTTCCCACTAGGACTGATAAGGTGTGGAATTCTTCAAATAGAAAGGGAGTTTGTTCGCTGAGAGAGAAGTCAAAAAAGAATTATAAATGGCCCCTCTACTTGAGTCTTTCACTTTTCCTGGAATTAAGCAAAGCTATGGGAAATTATTTGGTCTGCATTTTACTTCTGTGTCTAAGACTAGGCCTAACTTCAAGTTCATTCCCATGTGTCTTGGATTCATCAGTCCCTCCAGTACACAATTATTTTATTAAGCACTAAAGTAAAGCTGCTTAGTTCATACCTCGCATATTGAGTTCTGCTGGTTTCCCCCATTGTACTATGGTACATTTCTATAACTAAAATGTGCCAAGTTTGGGTAGATATTACATATTGCAAAATATTGATGCATCCATAATTTTATGTGGAATATAAAACAACCATATCCATTACAGTATTCTGGACATTATCCTAAATTTTCCAACTTACATCATAAGTAGATTTCATTTTTAGAGGGCACACACACCAGGTATGTGCCAGGAACTGTGAGGTTTAACATGTTTCTGTGGCCCAGCGATTCTAACTTAAGCAGGAAAGAAAAATTTGTGCTGGCTCAAAGACACCTCTAAAATTTCCTCTCCCTGCGTGCGATGCTTTGATCATCTCTGAAACATTTCCTGATCTTGTAAATTATAGCTCCCCCTGACATTTGTTGGCAGACACTTTGAAAGGAGTGGTTAATAGACATATATCTTCAGAAACAACTGAGTGGTATGATTTCAAACCTAGTCACTGTTAAATAGTCAAGCCTTGTTCTGACAGGTGAATCCAAATCTTCTCCTTTGGGATATATTAGGGTATTATTGCAAATACAAAATCAAATGAGTCCTCAACTAAAGATTTCTCCAAGTTCTTTCTTTCAAAGGGAAACTTCCTTTTCCCATGAGAAGGAAAGAAGCAAGCCTCCAGTTCAAACCAGAAAAATATGAAGTAATCAATTCCAACATACAGTTAACAGAAATAACCTTGGAGGAGGGACCCAGTATTCCCCCAACCTATCTTCCTAATGCAACACTCTAAAGTTTTCTTTGGGAAAATAAAACAAGTCAGGTTAGTTTTAAAACACAAAGAGTATTTCTAAATACTAAGGTTTCCAGCTTTAAACAAAGAGTAATCACAAACAGGGCTTTTATGAGTCACCAGATTCTACTCATTCTATGTATTTTTCTATGGAGAAGGTGCGTAGCTTTCAACAGGTTCATAAATCAACCATCACCACCCAACCATCTAACTGAAACAATGAAAGGTAAAGTCAATTTTCCAAATTCAAAAATTCTCTGGAGTCCTAGTTTCCATATTTCTTAGCTATGTGGACTCAAACTGCCAACAACCTTATTAAGATTTTTTAATAAAGGACTGAATTAGTCTTCCTTTCCTTTAGGAATAGTGAGTCTCAAGTAGGGACTCCAACCAGTGTTTGTAGACCTGATTGCCCTCACCACTATGACAGGAAAGCCACCAGATGACTGCAGGTAAAAGAACTGGTCAAGGAGCAGTGATGATGTTCTGCAGTAGGAACCATCATTACATAGAAAGAGAGAAAGAGTAACCATGAGTGTGACATTACAGCCATAAAATAATCTACGTGGCATAGTAGGATCTTATGATGCTTTCCATTGTAGTTCCACAAAATTCATAGAAGATAGTAGTCAATAGATCTGGCTAAAGGGTTCTATTTTAATATTAAATTTTTCTTATTTTATAATCCATATAACCCAGTCTCCATATGTTTGTGATTATAAGCCACTAGAGGCCCGGTGCATGAAATTCATGCACATGAGGGGGGAGGTGTCCCTCAGCCCGGCCTGCAACCTCTCCAATATGGGACCCCTTGGGGGATGTCCGACTAAACTGGCAGTCAGACATCCCTCTCACAATCCAGGACCGCTGGCTCCTAACTGCTACCTGCCTGCCAGCCTGATCGCCCCCTAACCACTTCCCTGCCAGCCTGATCACTCCCAACTTCCCTCCTCTGCTGCGATCCGCCTCCTCTGCCAGACCCCGCCTCCGCTGTGCATGTGACCATCTTGTGACGGCCATCTGTGACGGCCATCGTGTGACGATGTTAGGGTGTGATGCACGAGGTCATAATGAACACCTAGACTATTATTAGTATAGATGACTGAATTAAAATCATTTGCCTGTTTTTCAGAAATTAGTCTTTCTCAAAAGGTCCTCCATCATTTGTTGGAATCTCCTATAATCCTAGTGTACTTTGTCCATGATGCCATTGTACCAACATTTCCCCAAAGTATATTCCCTGGAACATTAGACCCAGGAGATGCTCCATCAAGAAAGAGACTCTGAGTCTGGGAAATATGCACCTGGATCCATCCTTGGTGAGAGGCCATACACATTCGATCAGTGTCAGTCCTGAGAGGTCTCGTTCTGCCTTCTTGGATTGACCCAGAAAGTGAAGAGTTTATGTCTGATGGATATGTTTACTTTTAGTTATAGCATTCTATAACTTTTATAACTTCATACTTGTAAAGTGGATAGGGCAAATATAAACTGCTTCATGTTGGAGATGATAAAACTGAGGCATGAAAAAGGTAAATAATTTGTTCAATATCACCCAGAGTATATGTGACAAAGCTGGGACTCAAGCCCAATGCTCTTTGTATTACCCCCTGTCTTAGGGCCTCCAAAGAGCCACCAAAGGCTGGGACAGTTACATACTACATGCCATTTAAACACAGAAACACACCTTGGTCTTCAGGTAAGCCATTGTAGGAAATATTTTTCTAGGTCACAGGGTTATCTCCAAATTTCTGATCTTACTCTCATGCACTTGCAAGGCCAGGAAACTCTTATTGCCTTCATTCAGCAATCCACACCCAAATTATGTGTCAGACATTCTCAGTTCACATCAATTAATGATGACAAATTCCCTGAAAATTTCAAGAAATGGTGAAATGTACTATACTGGGGAGAGAAAATATATCCAAACACCATCATTAAGGTTTGACTTTTTAAACCTTTACAAATGTTTAATTACTCATTAATTTATGGAACATGAACTATATCAATTGTAATTTGACTTGTTCATATAATCATTAGGTTCCACTATAGTTCAAATAAACCATTTAATGGATTAATTGAATTTACATTTAAATGTATTATATTTTCATATAAATGTAATGTTATATTGCCAAACCTTAAACAGTTTAGCTGGTTTCAATATTTTTGAACTTCTGAGAAGCAAACTCTTGTAAATAAATGAAACATTATATTCCAGTAAGACCAAAGGTTATTATATCTTCTGGGCAGAGTCCTCCAGTGCAGCACAGAAGAAACCATAGTTTTTACCAGAAAAGAGAAAAACATTTTGAATGATAAAGCTGTTGCCACATGCAAGTATGTGTCAGCCTCTGTTTTCTAGAAACATCTACAGCAATTTCTGCCTTTGTGAAGTTTTCTTTACATCTTTTTGTGGACTTCTGAAAATTACTTTTGTTCCACAGCTCACTTTTTTTCCACCAGAGTTGTCCTTGTGTAGATGAGCCTGACTCAGCTTCATCATTGTTCCACACAAATTCCATAACTTTGGTGCCTCCCTGGCATACCATCTAGGAGTCCAAAATCACTGGCCAGTCCCACAGCCTCCTTTACCCACTCCCTCACCTACCTCCTGGTAGTTCCTTCTCCTGAAACTACTACTCATCGCTTGGGTTCTTTATCTCTTCTTGCCTAATCCTCACCCCACAGTTGCCTCTTTTTTCATCACAGGTGGTCTTAAAAAGAAAATTATCACCCAACTATGTGTTTGAGAAATCTAAGTTTGTATAAGGTCAGTTCATTCATTCACTCGTTCATTTCATTCATTCAGTCAACAAACTGCTATTAAGTGCCTGTTTGGCTGATCTGTGCAAGATGCCAAGGATACAGAAAGTGTTAAAATATGGCCCCTGGCCTAGAAGAGCTCAGTCTACCAGAAAAGACATTGTGTCCAAAATAGACTATGACAGCACACAGTGTACACAGCACCAAGTACTGAAGAAATACAGAGAAGAAAACCACTGTATCTACTAAGAGACTTAGGGAAAGGAGGTAGCCTTCCAGCTAGGTCTTGAAAGGTGGACAGGAGATTATCAGTCTGAAAATCCAGGCACAGATATACCTGAGGCAGTGGCCTATTTTAATTGGAATAAATGAGACGGCAATTTAACATACCTGCCAATAAAGTTTTGAAGGAGCAAATGCTGTCAACCTCAAATCTCTGTGAAAGAGATTTACACTTTCTGACCCAAAGGAGGGACATCAATCAGCTTTTGGCATTCCCTCTACCTTACCTCACTGTCCTGTCAGGAACCTCTCCACACCTTCACCAACAATGATTTAAATAGGTTATCCTTTCTCCCTAGTTCTCAGGCCTACCTGTTAACATCCCCTCCTTCACACCTGATAAATGAACCAGCAATTCATTCTCGTGGAAGTACAGCTGTAGAGGTTCATAAATAATAAATTAAAACTTGCAGTTGCCATCTAGGTTGAAAAAGCCCTTAGACTGACTATCGGCAGAGCATTTAGTCACAGCTCGGGATGGAATATGGTGCTACCATATTCTGTTCTAATTTGTGCCTGAGAGGAATTTTCCAGGTGAAGGTGGATAGCACAATGTCAAAAATGCCTGAATGTCTGGCATTATGTAGGAGTAATAGCTAATTATTATTTTGGGGGATTTATCCATGATTTCTGCTTTTCTTCATCTCAAAAACAAAAGAAAAATTAAAAATGGACAAAACCTCTTCTTCTCCCCCAATCTCCTTTATTTCTCCACCAAACTCTGGGTGCAGATGACCCCTCCATCTCTATTTGATCACCACCCAATTTTTTCTTCAACCCTCTCTACCCCCTACAATGAGATCTCCATCAGGCCACTCCAATCCTATTCTACTAATTCTGCCTCTTGAAGATCTCTAATGACTCCTAACCTTGAATCAAACATTCCCATCAATACTTAATATCCCCACACTGTGTATTACTTCTGTCCACCATTGCTTCTTCTCAAAGCCACCTTCTCTCTTGCTTCTGGATGCAGTCATTTGTCAACTATTTATTGATGAAGTCAAGTCTATGCTAGGCACTGGGGTTGGCACCATCTCTGCCTTCAGGAAATGTATAATCCAGTAGGGAAGTCAGAAAAGAATCCAGTAGTTAACAAACAGGCATGGCATGTTACTAGAAGATACACTGGGTGTCAGAGTCACATGTCTTGGATCCTTTAACGCAACAAACCAAGCCAAAGAAAATGTCCTGGAGAATGTGAGCTGGGTCCAGAAGTTCAAATGGTGTTCAGAAGGTCAAGATTCACAAGGAAGGAAAAGCATTCTTAGGAAAAAGAACATCTGTGCTTCCTCAGTCCTATTCTCTACTTCTTTTGTTTTGATTTCTGGGTATAAAAGATACTCAGTCCTCATTTCTCAGTACTTTCTCTACCTACCTCCACTCATTAACAGAGTCTACTTCATAGTTCAACTAACTGCAAAATGTGATGATCATCAAATCTGAGCCACCTGCCTAGGATCCTCACCTCCCTGCAGCACAGCTCTGCCTGATGGGTATGCCATCTCCTGGTTATCAATGTTTTCAGACCCTGGCTCATTATCTATCCATGAATAGTGGCCCCTTCACAGAATTTCCTACAATAGAAGTACCCCTCTCCCAGGAACTAGAATTCAAAACCTTGAGAACAATCTTTTCCTTTTCTCCTTCCTCCCAACTCAGTTTTCCATGTATTCATGAATGGATGAATGAAACTACTATCGTTCATGGCTTTCCCTTTTTAAAAAACCTCTAATGAGTTCTCTTTTACCCCCAAAATAAAATTCTTAATCTATTTAAGACTCCCCATAATCTGGTCCCTTATCCAAGCCTAGCTACCTATACTACACACTCTCATCACATTTGTATAGTACTTGATGGTTTTGAAAGTGTCTTTCCAAAGCATGTTTGCAAACATTATCTTTTTTTATCTGAAGAGAGAAGCAGGGCAGGCATTATTATTCCTTTTATTGGAAGACAAAACCAAAACTTTGAGAAGCAGATTCAATTAGCTTTTCCAATTCTTAACCCAGAGTTCCTTCCCATTGGGCCACATCATGTTTCATGTTTTGATATGTTGTATAGGTAAGACATCAATTGTTTTTTTCATTTGTGAGTCTTATAGTCTCACCAAATTTTGAAGTTCTAAAAGGCAAGAAAGATGTCCAAAATTGTCTTTCTGTAACTCCTCAGCACATAGCATGTTGCACTATTCTATGCATAGAGAAGATAATAAATAAGTGCTTCTTGAATAAATGTTCTAAACCAGGTGATTCTGTTTGGGGAAGTCACAGTCCTATTCCCTTGCTTAAAACTCATCACAGTCAGCTCTTATGATTAGATTCTCTTAAGCTAAACTTGTGACCACAGCCAACAGGCCTTCATGATCTTACCCTGGCCCATTTCTCTGATTGTATCCCCTTCTTTTCCCTCTTGTTCACCAAGCTCCGACCACCCAACCTTCTTTCTGTTACTCAAGTTTACTGAGCTCATTCCTACCTTGGGACTTTGTGTTTGCTGCTCCCTCTTGCTGGAATGCTCTGTGGTTGGCTCCTGCTGATCATTCAGGTAGCAGTCCAAATGCCACCACCTCAGAGAAGGCTTCCTCACCATCCATCCAACAGTTAGATGACACTCACTCTCATCCTGATGTGTTTTCTTCCCAGCACATATCACAATTTAACTTAGTTACTTACCTATTTTGACTGTCTCCCCACTAGAATGTAAACTCAGTGGGTCATAGACAAAATCCCTGAGTAGATGAATGAATTAATTAACAATGAATAAACCTCAGTTTCCTCATCTATAAAATCATAAGGTCGAAGTAGATAACCTCTAAGATTTTTCCCAACTTAAAGTTCTTTAATGAATCAAAGCTCTTTTCTTTTTATGAGCTCAGCCAGGGTTCTTTTATGGGTTATCATTAGACCATGTTTTCTTTTTCTCTTGACTTTAGTTCCCTCACTGATGAGATTCCCATGAGTGGAGAAACAATATTGAGAAGAGGAGAGAACAAGGTCAAACAATATAGTTCAGGTAAAGAACACCTTGATTCACATTGTGAGGCAGCTGCCTCACAGCTTTGTAACAGGCCATAGTTCCCACAATCACATTTACTATCTAGTTTTTGTTTTTTAATATGTTTGCATTATTCTCCCAACATATCCCTTTGTTTTCTTTGGCCTCAATACAGATATTCCTAAGTTATTATTTCTGAGTTATTCCCAAGGTATAAAATTATTGACTGAGAAATTGGTTCTTTTCAAATAGGTAATGTTGACACACATGATGGGACAAAACGTGTGTCTTCAACTGCTAGTGACAATGCCAGTGGAAGTAGTATACTTGTATATCATTCCTTTCATATGTTGGGCATCCAATTCCTGCTGAATTGTAACTATTCTTGAAAAATGTATTTTGCAGCTGAAGACAGTAGATACATAAGATACTATGATAAAGACTGAAAATAGTCCTTTTAATGGTTGGTTCTCCAACCACTATGAAGAATAACCAACTACCAACAGCAGGTCAAAATCACTAATGATTGCTGACCTTTATCTGTGCTTGTCTTAGAAAAACAAAATCTACTACTAGATACTTCCTTTGTCAAGAGTCTCCAGAAAATGCATTTTTCAACTTGTTAAAAGGCTACTGAATGTTTACCCATCAATTTAGACACTTTAGGCTTTTAATATTTTCTGACCTCAGTTGTACCTTACTTACAGGGAGACAAATTGAACAGCCCTCCTTAAAACCTGACGAGGTTAGATGTTCTTATTGTTCACAATATGAAAAGGTCAGGAAGTGGAAGAAAGCCTTCCTAGAGGTTTCTTCTCCTTCAATTCAAATTGTGATCTCAGTAGACCTTGGCATTGTGTTCTATACTTTTGTTTAATTACATCATCAACTTCTGGTTTATGTTTTTGGCCTGAAGATACCAACTGAATCAGACTATAAATTATTTTTTGCCTTTGCCCTAACATAGCTACCACTGGCCCTTAGACTGTTAGAGTTAAATAGCACTTAAAAGACTACAAAATTAGCCCTAGCCAGTTTGGCTCAGTGGATAGAGTGTCAGCCTGTGGACCAAAGGGTCCTGGGTTTGATTCTGGTCAAGGGCATGTACCTTGGTTGCAGGCTCCTCCCCGGCCCAGGCCCTGGTTTCTCTCACATCAATGTTTCTGCCTTTCTCTCTCCCTTCCACTCTCTCTAAAAAAAAGTCAATGGATAAAATATCCTCAGATAAGAATTAATCCCCCCCCCCCAAAAAAAAGACTACAAAATTAGATACCAAGCTTAGATCAAAATTTAAGAGTTTGTGATGGCCAATTCTAACATAGGGTGCTAACACACCTTGCCCCAGATCAGCTAGGCGGGAAGGAAGGCTCATGAGGATAGTCACAAAAGACAAAGGGTTCTTTGACCCCCTAAGCTAGACCCCCTCTCTTGGATTTCTGCTTACCACCTGCCTAACCCTCAGTTATTTGATTACAAAGATAAGAGAAATGGATCCCCAGTGACTACATCAATTAAATTAATAATGTAGAATTTCAAGGACAAAAATTTCCAAGTCATAATGGAATATTAATAGAAAAATCATGAAAACCTGTCTTCTAATGATGAACTTTACAAAATAAAGCCACCTCAACTGTGCCAGATTTAATTGGTGACCATAAATAGTGCTACAAAGTACTTTATTATTAAATCTCCTTTCCCTTTAAAGGGGCTGGGCAGAAACAATAAAAAAATAACTATCAAGTCAATCTCAAAGCTAAGATGTAAATATCATAATTAGTTTTGCTCTGGGCTTTTTTATTTGTCATGAAAGCTTCTCTACTGATAGAGAAATAATTTATGAAAACAGAAAGAATATTTATTGCAGCCTGCCTCATGGTCATTACTGAGCATTTAATTTATAGCCTGAATAGTTTATTCCCACCTTTAAGGAAATTTTAAGATGTTTTAAATCTATTTGCCAAATTTTATTTCATATTAGCCAAAAGAAAAGATGTCAATTATTCTCATCACTTTTTAAAAAAAGTAATTTTGTTTCTTGATCACATATTTATCCTAGAGATTAACATGTTTCCTCCCATCATCATTTTGCTCAATTAATAAATGTGTGTTTCCAAGTACAGCAACAGAGACTAGGTGCACATCTCCTTCTTCCCCATTACTGCTAACTCAACTCAAGGAAAACCTTTCCTTACATAATAATATAGAAAAATCACTTCAGCTCTATTATTTATTTAAAACAACAATCAGCCCTATCCAGTTTGGCTCAGTGGATAGAGTATAAGCCTGTGGGCTGAAGAGTCCTGGGTTCAATTCCAGTCAAGGGCACGTACCTCCATTGCAGGCTTCTCCCCAGCACAGGCCCTGGTGGGGCAAGTGCAGGAGGCAACCAATCAATGTATTTCTCTAACATTGACATTTATCTCTGTCTTTCCCTCTCTCTTCCACTCTCCCTAAAAATCAATGGAAAAATATCCTCAGATGACGATTTTAAAATAAATAAATAAATAAATAAATAAATAAATAAAATAACAACCAAACACTAACAACAAAACATAAAAAAGGATTTGGTGGTACTAAGAGGATAATGCTTACAAATTATGAGTAACAGGGCACAAAAATGTATAATTTTACATTTATGAAGAAAAATCAAAAAAATATAATTCAAACCAGTACCTCGTCTTCTATTTATTATGCTATAAACCCACAAAAGACAAAAGCTAACCATGTTCTTTTCCCATTTTCCCTCCAAAACTATTGTATAGTACAAGTTTAAAAATAGAATTTTAAAGTCAACCGTCATAGTTATTTTGTAATGGGAACACCAAAACTGGAAGGGAATGAGTTGTCTAGATCAGTTTTGCTACAGTGGCCGAGCCTCAGCTAGCGTTCAGGACTCAGCCAGGACTGCTGCACGTGTCCCCACCGGTTGTGGGCTGCACAGCTCCAGCGTGAACCTTCATGTAGAACACGGCATTAGGCGGCCTCCCTCAGCACTGGGCGGTGCACCCCAGCCCAGCGGTGAGTGGCAATCCTGTTTTAGTGCTGCCTCTCTGCGACCGGGTCACACTGATGCCACTGTCGTCTGCATTCTCTAGCCAACATTTTCAACTGTCACTCCATTGCCACAGCCCCGCTTTACATCCTTCGTTATGAAAAGGGAATTCTGGGTGTTTTTAATTGACCTAAAACCATCAATTTTCCAACCAACATTCAAAACATGTATTTTTAAGTCTACCAATTAAATTTTACAAGTAAATTTCAGGAAGGGTGTTATTCTTCCTCTTAGGCTACATGGTATAGACAAAAGAACATCAGATTTAATGGCAAGAAGATCTTCCTAGATATGTTCCTTGGGCAAGTTTCTTTTTTTTTAACCTTTTTTTTTTATTGCTTAAAGCATTACAAAGGGTATTACATATGTGTCCTTTTTTTTTCCCCCCGCCCTTGACAATACCCCGGCTTCCCCTACCCCCCAGTGTCTTATGTCCATTGGTTATGCTCATATGCATGCATACAAGCCCTTCAGTTGATCTCTTAACCCCCTCCCTCCTGCCCCCCAACCCTCCCCGGCCTTCCCGCTGCAGTTTGACAATCTGTGTGAGGCAGCTCTGCCTCTGTATCTATTATTGTTCAAAAGTTTATAATGGTCTCTATTATCCATGAATGAGTGAGATCATGTGGTATTTTTCCTTCATTGACTGGCTTATTTCACTTAGCATAATGCTCTCCAGCTCCATCCATGCCGTTTGCAAATGGTAAGAGTACCTTTCTTTCTTACAGCAGCATAGTATTCCATCGTGTAGATGTACCACAGTTTTCTAATCCATTCATCTACTGATGGGCATTTAGGCTGTTTCCAGATCTTAGCTATGGTGAATTGTGCTGCTGTGAACATATAGGTGCATATATCCTTTCTGATTGGTGTTTCTGGTTTCTTGGGATAAATTCCTAGAAGTGGGATCACAGGGTCAAATGGGAGTTCCATTTCCAGTTTTTTGAGGAAACTCCATACTGTCTTCCATAGTGGCTGCACCAGTCTACATTCCCACCAGCAGTGCACAAGTGTTCCTTTTTCTCCACATCCTCTCCAGCACTTGTTGTTTGTAGATTTGTTGATGATAGCCATTCTGACAGGTGTGAGATGGTACCTCATTGTTGTTTTGATTTGCATTTCTCGGATGATTAGTGACTTTGAGCATGTTTTCATATGTCTCTTGGCTTTCTGAATGTCCTCTTTTGAAAGGTGTCTATTTAGATCCTTTGCCCATTTTTTGATTGGATTTTTTATCTTTATTTTCTTAAGTTGTAAGAGTTCCCTATAAATTTTGGAGATTAGGCTTGGGCAAGTTTCTTAACCTCTCAGAACCTCAGTTCCTTCTTCTGCAAGATGGGAGACATAAAAATCACCTTCACATCTCATTGTGAGGATTAAAATGACGTAGATGAAAGAGCTTTGCATGGTATTTGACGTAACCTGTGCTCAGTACTTAGTATTAGCTTTATGGTTTTTATTATTATCATCATCATGTTGAGCAAGTACCATATCACTGTGGTATCTTGTTTTCACAGGCTTTCCTCATTTTCTTTCAATTCATGATACACTAGTGCCCATCCCTGTCAGGACATAATGAGCTGAGTTTTGGGAGACTTGAGCTTGGCCGCATCTCCCCCACAATGTCCATTAGGAAGCCCCTGCCTCTATGGCGTGTTATGGACTGAACGTTTGGGTCCCACCCCCAAATTCATATGTTGAGGTCCTAACCCCCAATCTAATGATACTTGGGGATGGAGCCTTTGGGAAGTAATTGGGGTCATGAGGTGGGGCCCTCATAATGGGAGTAGTAACCTACTGAGAAAAGGAAAAATTATTTCTCCCCAAACCACCACCACGACCACACGCACAAATGAAAGGCCATGTGAGGACATAGCAAGCAATCGGCTGTCTATCAGCCAAGAAGAAAGCTCTCACCAGGAACTGAATAGGCCAGCAAGTTGATCTTGGACTTGCTGGCCCCCAGAAGTGTGAGAAATAAATGTCTATTGTTTAAGCCAACCAGTTTATGACATTTTGCTATGGCAGCCCAAACTGGCTAACACAATGTGATAGTGATTCGATGGCATCCCATATTCTGCTTGGAAGCACTGAGTAGGTCTATGGCATTTGACACAGAACATTAGAAACAAAACAAAAATACTATGAATCAGCAATGAGACCAACGCAGAAAATGATCTTACAAGTTAGAAACTTGACGGGGCAGTCCACACAGAATTTTAAATCTTCAAGTTAATTCTGCCCAAGGGGCTCCCAGTTAGCAAATAAATGGGCCTCAGTGTTTGCTTTTCCCTGTTCAGTATAAATAGGCCCTTTTTCTGGATGAGCAGTAATTTCCCTGGGTAGAATAACATATTCAGCCTACTTCTGAGGCATGCAAAATCTCTGCCTCACCTACAGGAAGAGAGCTGCGAATGATGAAGAAGGTGAGGGATCAGGCTGTTTCATACACATGTGTTTTTCCTATAAAGCGGCATATGTTTTTCAGGTTGATGTTGGCCAGATTAAATTGATCAGGTCTTTGCTTACTGAGAGTAAAAGACATTTCTGGGCTATCTCAAGTGCAGTGGCAATCAGATAAGCGATAGCCCTGCACTGGAAGAATACTAACCAAGCGGATATTTCTAGATGGATGATGGGGTGAGGGTGTATTTTTTCTGCCAGGATGGGAATATAGCAAAGAAGATTGTTGGATATGCATGATCATTTCATATCCAGAAATGAGATAGTAGTGCTATTCAAATAGGGATGGAAAATCGATCACCTCTGAGACAACTCCTTGAATGATTGCAGCCCTTTATTCTGAAATGAAGTGTCAGGGACAATCATCCATGCTTCCTCTCCCTTATTCCTGATGATCAGAAAGTAAGTGTAACTCTGGAGCTAAAGGCCATGCAGGTGAGGTCAAATGTGGTGCCACAATGCAGTTCCCCCTACTAAGTACTAGGTATTTTTCCTATGGGAAGCCTCACCTCAAACAAATTGAGCCACTCACCCCAATGCTCTCTGCATTTCCCCACCTGCTTACTATGCCTTAGTTCTTGCCTTTCCCCCCAAACCTCCATTCTACCTTGGGAAACCTTACCACCTCCTAATTCTCAGCTCAAATGCTACCGTCTCCATGCCTTCTTTGCGGAGAGCAATACCTTCTTACCTTAGCTCCCTGAGTAGTTTGTTTGTTCTACTAGGCAAATGCTTCCATACACTCTGTTTTCTATTTCATCCTTTCCTTATCCTGAAAGTTTCTGCAGTCAGGAACTCTTACTCATTCCATATAACACCTCGTGGTAGGAACTCTATAAATATTTATTGAGTGAATGGCACGGTTTCTCTTAATTTGCTCTCTCAACTGATCAAAGCTACAATCAACTCAAACCATACAGGATTTAGGACCAGCTGCACTGCACAACTCCAGAGGGCTCTATTTTCATTGCCCACAATGTAAATGGTCCCCTGAAGTCAGGAGAGCATTCGCCCTTCCACATGCACAGTGACTTAAAAAGATTTAGAACTCAGAATTAATTCTGTGGCTAGATGGTATCTCAGTGCTTTCTGACTCTTCATTTGCAGGCGTGAGCATTACTATTGTTTTATATTTTTCATGTTGCTTTTAAATGTATCAGGATTGAGGCTTGGAGGGGGGGAGTGAATTTTAGGGGCTAAAATAGGAGAAAAGATAAAGTAAGAACCAAACAAAAGAGGCACATTTTTGGAAGACCCATCAGAGAGATGTGCCAGAAGGTGTCAGCCCCTCCTCTGTCTCACGCAGGCCTTTGGGCCATGCTGAGGGGACCTGTTTTCACTCTGAAAGAAAGATCTTTATTGGTCACAGCTGTACCTCATTCATAATGTATGAGTCTGAAGAGGATGCAGGAGCCTAACCCCAGAAGCTTCTCTGAGAAATGATGAAAAATCATATGAAATAAAATATTGTTCTGATATGATCTTTTCCTTCAATTTTAATCAAGTGTATAATTTTTGAGGACATCCCAAAATTTATATCTTCAGAACCAAAGGCATGGGGAAGGGATGGGGGAAAGAAGAGGGGAGACAGAGTTCAGAGAGGCCAGGGGAAAAGCACTTTTTGAGAGGAGAGGGGTTGAGATATGAAGAGTCTCAACTTTCCAAATAAGATATCCGGGGTTGCCCTGGCCCGGTGGCTCAGTTGGTTGGAGCATCGTCCCATACACCAAAAGGTTGTAGGTTCAATTCCCAGTGTGGGCACATACCTAGGTCTTGGTTTTGATACCTGCTCAGAGTATGTAGGGGAGACAACATATCTGTTTCTCTCTCACATCAATGTCCCTCTCCATCTCTCTCTCTCTCCCACTCTTCTTTCCTTTCTCTCTAAAATCAATAAAAGCAGCCCTAGCTTGTTTGGCTCTGTGGATACAGCATCGGCCTGTGGACTGAAGGGTCCTGGGTTCGATTCTGGTCAAGGGCACATGCCCAGGTTCCCGGCACGATCCCCAGTAGGGGGTGTGCAGGAAACAGCCGATCAATGATTCTCTCTCATCATTGATGTTTCTAGCTTTCTCTCCCTCTCCCTTCCTCTCTGAAATCAATAAAAATATATTAAAATCAATAAAAGCATATCCTTGGGTGAGGATTAGAGAGAGATGTCAGGGGTCAAACATGAACAAACTAAGGCCCAGAGAAGTAGAGGCTTAGCATCCAGGTGGAGAGGGTTGAATCCCAAGCAATATGTGTTCTTTCCATGGAAACCCAAATTGTATAGGAGGCATTATTATTTCTGAAGGATATGAAATATTAAAAGAAACCATTGACTTGCGTGTGCTTGGGGTCTTTTCAGCAACAAAATCTGCACTATGGAGCAGATAATTCCCTCAAACTTCACATGTGGATTGGACAGTCCAACCACCCAATCCAATGAGTCACAGACTCAAGACCCTAGGAGCTATTCAGGGCCAGTTAACACTTTTCAGTCCAACACTGCCTTGGCTCTTCATTCACTTCAAAGTTTTCCACCATAAAAGCACTATTAAATTATCACACATACGCTTTACAAATAAATAGTTTCAAGCAAGGAATAAGTTGTTCTCCATTCTATTGAATTGACATAATTGTAGGTGTGCCTGAAGTATTCAGAGGTCTAACTCTTCTCCTCTTGGAAAATTCCAGGGAGGCAAATACATCTACTATCTTAACCCTTTGAGGAAAAAAAAAAAACAACCTGTCATCTTTGGGATGTTAGGACCCTGAGATCCCTGAAAGTGTGTCTCTCCAATGATCAAACTTTACCCCTTTATGTTCAAAACACAAATTTGCATTCCTGGTGAAAGAGAACCCACTGAAGCTGGGATTTGTTTGCATTTTTCATTTATTTATGCAATTAAACACTAAAAGTTTATCACATATCCCCTCATCCCACTAAATATGGTTCTACACCTCAGCCACTGGATGCTTCAACCAGCATGTTGAAAAACATTTGCTGATTAGAATACCCATTGAGACTTTAGTCAGAAGATCATTCTGGTTCCAATTTCCTATTAGAAACAATAGCAAATGATTAACCATTATCTCACAAAAGCTTCAGAAGAGAATGTGTCACCTAATTTGCACTCTTTATAGAGAAACTTTGAGTGAGTCTCAAGTTTGAGGGCCACACAGCATTTCAGTCAGGAAAGACCCTTGGTACTTCTGCCAAAATAGAGACTCAATCCTCCCTTCTTTACTTTTCATGGATTTCATGGACTCAATAAATTACAGAATTCCTCTTCATTTGTGTATTCAGATAGTTGACCTGGTAAATTTTATTCTTGTGCTCTGCTTAGCTTCAACTGGATTTTAAAATCCCAAGTCTGACCTGCTTATTGTACCCCTAATACCTAAGAGAATTAAGGTTGGTTATGGGTACACAGGCTTAGGAGTTTGAAGTGTTGCCTTTACCTGTGGACCAACACTTGTACCTAAAAGAACGAAAATTGTTTTTTTGTGTGTGGTTTTTCTTATTCCTGCCTAAGAGTAAATCAGGAACAACTGGAATGACTAAGCCAATATGAATGAAAAGAGAGTGTTCCTTGGGGGAGGGGTACACAACTGCTGTGTTGGATGGTAGGAAGGGCCATAGGAATAAGATGAAATTTCTACCATCTTCTCTGCAAAGTATCAAAGGGGCTGGTTTTCTTGAATCCCAGGACAAAAGCTAAGTGCCAGAGGACCATTATAAGAAATCTAGGCAGCCCCCCATTATAAGAAAATGACTCTTAGAACAACTATAGTCAGCTTACTTGCACATGGAGTAGTCTGGATCCTTCAGACATCCATCCACCCACCCCCTGACCAAACCCCACTGTCCATTCCCAGAAAAAGACTCTCTCCTTAGAGGTTTCTCAGAGCATACACCCTATGGTTTGCTGGCACCATCTACTGATGCTATGGCAGGCCACCTGGGTATCTGCTGATCCTCTCTCCATTCCTGTCCATTCAGGGCACCCACAGCATTGTGAGGCATCCCTAGCTTATAACATGGGAAGTCTCATAACTCCATTCCTGATCCAGCCAGTGACGACCATGCTCAGGACCTACAGTGGTTATCAAAGGGCTGCAACATCCAGGTGGCGGGATGAAGTCACAAAGATTCAAGAGGTAGTGTCTCCATCTCCAAATGATGAAAACTTTTTAAAATTATTTTATTCGCTGATAAAATAAAACAAAAATAAATAAGATTGCCATCTAATAAATGTGAAGTTGCTAATACTGTGATCTGGCTGGTCCCAAGATATGACTGCAATAATCTTAGTTCCTACTGCACTCTCCAGTTCCTGTTAACCCAGCTGAGCCATAGTCTTTGATACCAGGCACTGAATTAGAGTCTGGGGCACAGAAGAAGCTAAGCCCTGGGTCTCATGACTACGGAGCTCACAGACTAGGAATGAAACCGGGGACAACAAAGAGATCACTACAACATGGCACAACATGGCATGGCAGAAGACTGTCTGGATCACAGCAAGCAATCGATGGTGGGTTGTGATGCCGCTTTGTCTGGCGCCTGCCACCAAACCTTCCCTTGGAGAGGGCCTCCTAGGCCTTCAGCTTTCATCTTGACAGTAATTTCCTCCAGGACTCTCTTCCTGATTGGCAAGATTCCTACTAAAACCAATATTCCAGAGGGACAGAAACTGTTCCATCTTGTTCATCACTGTCCTTCGCCTTGGGTCCCAGCACACTGCCTAACTCTGCTTAGTTATTCTCTGTTGAATGAATGAATGAATGAATGAATGAATGAATGAAAAGACTCCATAGAGGAGGTGGCATTTGAACCAGAGCCTTGAAGGATTAAGGTGGAACATGCCAAGAGCAGGAGAAAGGAGGAGTAAGAAACAGATTCGTGTCCAAGGCATGCAAAGGTCTAGAAACCTATACCCCATTGTTTCTTGTGCAAATGAACTCAGCAATGGGCAGGGAGGAAGCGATAGGAGATCAGGCAGAAATTGGGTTAGAATCAGCCTTGTATGCCAGACTCCATCCTGGAGGCCACAGGGGATTCACTGATTTTTGTAAATAAGACATAACAAAGTTAGCCTGCTTGATTTCGTTCCAAACGATAACCAAGAGCAGTGTGGGAAGCAAACTGAAGGCTGCCTGGGCCTGGGCCAAACTCTCCCAGCAGCGCCCGTTTCCCCTGCTTTAAACCCAACCCTTGCTCTCTCTTTAATACCCCCCAATGACTAGTTTAGATTTTCTGGCAAATTCGCTATTATTTTAATTACAGTATAATGAGTTCTCATGTCATAACCTCCCTCTGAGATCTTGGAATACATCGCTCTGCCTCTCTTCTGTCCACCCTTTATAATGAAGACTCTAACCAAGGAATACGACCCCGAACGCAGCCTCTTTGTTGGCAGGGATTTTCTCATCCTTCGCAGAAGAGAGCCTTGTAAAGACTCCATCATATCCATCAGGGCTGCGGAACCCAGGCCGGCACGTTTCCGCTGGCTGCCGAGCGACTACCTGGCGAAACACCGACACCCCGTGTGCACAGCCTCGCCAGGCCTGCAGTTTCCCACAGAACTGAAGACAGCTCCGCCACAGAAGTCAGTCCAGCTGTAACAGCCTCTCCATGGGTGAGCTGGTCTCCCGCCATCCTCCCGGCCTCCTCGGTGTTTGGGAGGTCCTTGTTATTGGGGCCCCTGCTCCCTCGTATTTGATACAAACAGCCCATCTGCTTACATCAACCCCTTCCTCAAATCCTTCCAGCGAGGAGCGGGCAACCCCTGACTGCCGTTCTGTCTGAGCGTGTGCTTTGGAGAAGAGCAGTGACAACATCCCCTTGAAAGAGAAACCACAAAGAAAGGGTCCAGAACAGCAAGAAAGGAGAGGAAGGTGAGCTGGCCCAGGCTTTAAAAGAGGCACAGCTCTGGAAGTAAGCCGAGGGCTTCAAGACAAAAACCACTTTGGTCTAGTAAAGGGATTATCGTGTAGTATTTATGTGGGGGGTTATAGTTGAAAGACAGGAAACCTCCTTCTCCTTAGGAACTCAGCACACAGTTCCTCTTTGCAAATGAACAGAAAGCGGCGGAACTGATCTTAAAGCCCAGTGGCTTTCAGCGCTGGGCTAGTTCAGGACTCCCAGCCCACATCCGCCCTCCTGCCCCTCCAACCCACCTCTCCTCAGCCCTGCAATTCTCCCCTCAACCTACCTGAGCTTCGCCTGCTTCTGCACTTTGCAAAATTGCCCTTTGTACCCCAGGCATCCCACCTGCCCTCTAACTTAAACTTTTTAAAAACTCCTCCTTTTTTTTTTTTTTTAGAAAAAGCTCAGTCTCAGTAACTTAAAAATAAGAAAACGGGTGTCCAGGAATAATGCGCAGACCACTAGAACTAAAAGGATTGTGTGGCAGCCTTAATCCAAAGCAACTGGGGGCAGGCACTGCAAACATCTTTGCAGCCCCTTACGAATAGAAACTCCAGCACCGCTTCGCATGCTTGCAGGGTCCGCAGCATAGGAAATTCTTCTTTTTTTTCTTCTTCTTCAGCTTTATTTGGCCTTTTTTGTACTAATGAAAATCAGGCATTGGAAGTAATGCTACTTTGTGTTTATAATAAAACCTCATTAATTCAGATGCAACTAATTTATAACTTGTGATAATTTTACCACAACAGAGCTGAATGTGCCGATGTGCAATGTGATTTTGCTAAGCAAATTAATAGTTTAAATCAAATTTTAGAAAGACTATTAAGTTCCCCAAACAAATTATCCTTAAGGACATTATTAGTAGGTATTTGTGTGCAGAAAAAGGAAAATTAAGGCTCATTTGTGGTTATAGCTCCACAGTCCCTTCTCTTCTCTAAAACCCTGGGATACGGATGGGTTTCAGAACTCAGAATTTTTCCAATTTTAGGAAGTTAATAAAGTATACATATCGTATATTATATTACACCCTGAGTAGAGTCTGAGCAGTACTCAGCAATCAAAATGCATGCATATTTACACTAAATGAGATAAAGGCTATACATAGCCTCATGTAACTTCAGGCCAGCTTATTCTGTCAAATAAGTCCAGTGGGCTCAGGTTTTGCCAACAAAACATTATGGAAATAACTTCCATTTTCCAGAATTCTGGGGTCTACATTGTGGATGTGGCTCTGAGACCTGTGCTGAATTATCCCCTCACAAAAGAAACTGCACTCTGGTTCATGAACTTGAGGTTGCTGCTCAAAGGAAAACTTTGAGAATGATAACACTGTGATGATTCCAATAACGCATTTTCCTTCTCTCCATCAGCCTTCGCATCAGGTGGACCACCTGAGCGGTCACTTAACCTGCATATAACAACCCAGGTCTAAAGAAACCTTAATTGTGATCCTTCAAACTGCAACAGGACTTCAGCATTCAGACATCTGACTTTCTCCAGAGATGACCACAGCTATGCTGAAGAAGGAAGATCCTAGTGCTCAAAATAGGCCTCCCATTCCACAAACATCTGTCACAAGTGGAAAACCCCAAACATCTCCATTCTTCTAACTTCAGGCTACACACTCTTGAAGAACTGCTGTAGATTTCAGTCTATACACATGCCTGACCTAATCTTTATAGATTGCAATGAACAATCAGATGAAAGTCAAACTCAAACATCCAACACTCTCCTGACAAGGTTTTTGAAAAGTAGATTAGCCCTACCTGGTTTGACTCGGTGGATAGCGCACTGGCCTGCAGACTGAAGAGTCCTGGGTTCGATTTCAGTCAAGGGCACATGCCTCGGTTGCGGGCTCGATCCTCAATGGGGGGGGGGGGGGACGTGTAAGAGGCAGCTCTCTGAAATCAATAAAAATATATTTAAAAATTAAAAGAAGTAGATTAAATAGTCATCAGCATTAAGCTTCAGGAGAGACGTTACTCTTGCTCCAACAAGAAAAAAATTAGTGGGAATTCACACTATACACACCAACTGAGGGCTTCCTGAAGTCATGTATTTTTGTTTACACTATTCTTCCTATTGGTTTATCTATCCAACAAACTTCTCAGCACTGAAAAAAGATTAAGTTAAATATAAAGCTATGACAAATAACTCATGTTTCTTTCTTTTGAACAGTTTTCTACTGATTCTTTGAAAGAGAGGCTTGTAGAAATTATTTGGTGTCTGTTATTTATCTGTTTATCTACTCCTTTTGGGTTTCCAATTTTAAACTCTGGACTTGCCAATAAGCCGTCATTTCATGTGAATTGTTAATCTCTTTTTTAAACAAAAATAATGAAGACATTTTTCAATAACCTGTTCTTGGTGAGTTTCCCCCTTTCAGATATGTCCTTGTCAAAAAACATTCTTTTAAAAACCTTTAGAAAGCATTTACTCCATAACTTTCTTCTTCACTGGCAATATAGTTGTAATCTTAAAATAATTTGTCTAATGTCAGCTTTTAAAGGATCTGAGATTTCACTAGAAATGTTCATAAAGCCAAGAATTCAGAGATGATTTCACCCTCATTGTCTGTGTGTATATATCAGCCCTAATCCACCAGTGGAATTGGAGGTCATTATTTCTGAATTTGCACATTAAAAATAACATCTACCCATAAGGGAATATCTTTAAACCACAAATGCCAGAAATAACAATTGTATTAAACTGCATTTCATGAATACATAATAAAGTTCAATTTACTACTATTTATCATGTTACTTAAATTAAATCTATAATGGAAAAGAGATTTAGTTCTGTTTTGAAAATAACAAATTCCTTTATGCCAATTGCACAGGATTTATATTAGCTCCAATGCATCCATGTCAATTTATTTATTTTTTGCTTAATTACTATTGCTTTCTATTGTTGGGATCCTAGGAGACAATTCACATCCTTTCATGTATTTTTTAAAGCTTAAAGAGACATATACACATATAATACATTAAAAATCACTATGATTTAGTTATATTTATTTATTAAATCTGAGATTTTTTTTAAAAAAAGGCATTGCAGGCTTTACTGAGATTTTGACAGTTGCCTGAAGTTGCTAGGAAAAATCACTGTGAATGCAGACAGCAGTATTTTCAGAGCTAATATTTGTGTCGTACCACACACATTCATACTTGAAGAACAGAAGAAATCCACCAGAAAATTCAAAATAAATACATCCATTTACAATTACCAGCACATCTTGGCAGATAAAGAAGGCAAGAAAATGCTGAGAGGCCTTGAGTTATCAAGTTATTAAGCACTCTTGAAGAAAAAAGAATTTCTGTTAATCCTGTATTGAATGCATTAACACCCTTGATATGACTGTATCCAATAGTTATAACATGCCAAGCCTGTCCCACTATATCTCCATCTTAGTAAATGGCCACATTATGTACCCAACCACTCAGACCAGAAATCAAGACTTAGTCCCTCTCCTCCTGCAATCATTTGGTCACCAAGACAAAACCTACCCATTCTATTCCATGACATCTCTTCAACCCATTCCTCCCCTCCTGCCCACACTCTGTAACTACCTAAGTTCCAGCTTTCATGGTCTCTCCTAGGCTGGTATTTGGACTCAACTAATTTCCTAAGTGTCAAGCTGATTCCTTACCAGGTCCTCTATGATCTTGCCCCTGTCTTTCTCTCCATCATTATCTCCCACCAAATTCTTTGTAAAATGACTCTAGGCCTCACCAATCTATGAGCCACTGGCCCTTATGCAGCCCTTCCCAAACGTTCTCCCTCTCTGGGCCCACACTATGCATTTGTCAGGGCTCAGCTCAAATCTGACACCCCCCTCAAAATCTTTCCTGATTTTCCTTTTGCTCCAAATAATATGACTTTTCATTATACTCTCACTTCCTATGCATACTTCTAACCTAATATCTGATCATTTGTATTGTACTCATTTGTTTACCTGTCTTTCCCTTCTTGTGTGAAACTTCTTGCAGACAGAGTCTGTGACTTATTATATCCTATTCCCTACTCCCAGCACAGTTCATAGCATATAGCAAGTGGTTATATAACAAATTAAGGGGAAGCTGGCATATCTGCCTATCCATAACTCCAAGTACTTACTCCTCATGCTAAGACAGGAATCTTTCCCGGTAGGAACAGGCTAGCTACTGTGGAATACCCTCTAGCACCCTTAAAGTATGTTTTCTAATGAGCTTCATATCTAAAACCCCAAGTCAAATTCATTTCCTTTGGTGGCATGTAATGACCACCTTTTTTCTATGGCATTATCTTGAAAATGTACAGTTACTATTTAGTACTTATCAGGTGGCAGGTTTATCACCAGCACAGGGCTCAAAAAATTCTTTAAGAAATAGCTTCCCAGCAGCTAATTTCTCCAAAGTCTCCTTTAAAGACCACATGAGGCTGGCTGAGTAAGCACTTCCAGGAACACTCTCTTCTTCCATGAACACTGAAGCCGACAGTCATCGCTACTGACAGCACTCTGGACTAGGGGGCGTTTGACCAGAAAGGATATCAGTGGCTTGCTTACAGAAGGGCAGGGGAACAGAACAGCCAGGTGAGGCATCAGGTTAGGAAGTGAGGCACAAAGCACAGAGAAAACCGGCCGAGGCTCTGCCACATTCACATTGAGATGGAGAAAACAAGCTCAGAATACAGCACCCATATTTTCAGAATCCAAACTCAATATATCTATGACATAAATAGAAGTGTACATTGGGAGATAATCAAGCCAAATATTTTAATCAGGAAGAGACAACCATGATACAGAGAACTTAGAATTAAATAAAACTGAAGTTGCCCTTGGAAAAACAGGATTCTCCTCACAGGAGATGCGAAAGAAAAAGGAAAAGGAAAGATAGCAGTAGAGAAACTGTATTTAAATTAGATTGTACCCTGAACCAAAAAGAGAAGGAAAATCCTAAACCACAAATTTTCCATCTCAGAGCCCACATTTTAACAAAATGTAAAGAAAGAAACTACTGCATATTATATGCTTGGTTAGATCAATTTTAAAATCATTGTAACTAAATTAGACTTTTCTACTAAATGAAACAAGCAGAAAACTAGACTTATTAAGAAAAATATCTTACACACAGAAAACCCTATTCAAATCTGCAAAATATTACCTAAAAGGGAAAACACTGATATAAGTTATCTGCTTATAGTCCAGAATATCTACATAAATTTGGCATAAAGAGGGCTGAACACATTAGCTGTAAGTGCTACCCAATTTATATTAAGCAAATATATCTGCTCTTCTTCCTTGAACTAAATACCCACTCAGCAAGCTACTTTCTCACCTCAAGGGTGAAACTCAATGGCAGGTTTCAAGATAGCTCTGACACGAACTTGTGTATCAGAGAAGGAAAGAAATACCACTATAATCATGTTTAATCCTTTAAAACTGTGATTGAGAAGTGGCATTTGGGCAGGATTTAAACTTGGCTTTGGCCAGAAAAAGATTAAACCAACTCCGGTTCTCTCCCAGCCTTATTTTTTTTCTCATTAGTTAGATGTCACATAGGAAATGAAATTATTATAAACATATTTAACTTGTTTAAATAACTTTAAAAACATAACTTATAATCAGTAGGGTTTCAAAATTCAATAAATCCATTCACTTATTAGTTACAGCATATAGTTGAGTATAACCTAATAAACTTAAAAACATGGCTTTAAGGAATATTTTTTCTTGGCAAGAATTAAATTGGCTTGGCTAATTTACATTGTTTTAAATTTAGAGAGCACTGTGTATTGACTCATGATTGCAATACATAAACCATTTCCATGAAATGGTCTGAATTAACCTCCATGCTATTTCTATAAACAGCACATATCTTTGCATGCATTGCAGTCTACTTAGATGGGATTTTTTTAAATAAGTAAATTAAGCCTGTAATGTAATCCTTACCTAAATATGAGAATAAGGGAAGTTTAGTGTTTCATTATGTTCTAAATGATAGGAGCTCATTGTTTCTGTACGTTTTAATATACCAAAAGCAGTTGTTAGTATCTAAAGTTAATGCAAAATAATATAGCATTTGAGTGTATATTTATATAACGTATGTAATAAAATCAAAGGCAGCTAAAAACTATAGATGAAGTGATGACTGCCAAGTTAGTTCATTGATACATGTAACATATGCGTTGGGCTCAAATCTTCCTAAACTTATTGCTTAGAAGGGTCCAATGATAACATTCACCCTAAAGACCATAATGAAGACAGAACTACTATAAAATGTCACCTGTCTATTAGGAACTACATCTTAACACTGCTAGTAGCCATTTGCTATCCAATTATGGATATCTACATCAACTCAAAATAAGATAAAAATATTCAGGATTAAATGTGTTAATAAAATCTGACAATGACATAAGTCTTGAAGAACAATAGCTGTGTGAAAGTGGGCAGGAAAAACACTAAAATGATCAATAGCTACACTGTAAAAGAAAGTATATTATCTTTAAACAAATGACATGACAATTTTATCCCTCCAAAAAGCAAAGATAGATTTTTTTAAAATATATTTTATTGATTTTTTACAGAGAGGAAGGGAGAGAGACAGAGAGTTAGAAACATCTATGAGAGAGAAACATCGATCAGCTGCCTCCTGCACATCCCCCACTGGGAATGTGCCCGCAACCCAGGTACATGCCCTTGACCAGAATCGAACCTGGGACCCTTCAATCCGCAGGCGGACGCTCTATCCACTGAGCCAAACCGGTTTTGGCAAGATAGATTTTAATTGCATGTTTTATTTGGCAAGTCTATATGGTATTTTTTATTCTTAAGCTATTTGGTTATTCATATACTCTACACCCTAAATCTACCCTTCTACTACAGATAGATTAGGCAAAAGTATTATGTTTAGTCATGGATATGTTTGGTCTATAACATTCTAAAAATAAGTGAATCAAAAATGAAGCATTTGATTTTCCTCCCAAACTTGCTCCTTACTGTTCCACCATCTAAAGAAATGGTAGCACCATCCACCCCATTAGTCAAGCCAAATTTTCAAGAATCATTCTTGGGTCCTTCCCCTGACTTCTGAAATTCCAGTTCATTGCCAAGCTCTGTTTCCAGTGTGTACCCTGAACCTTGGCTTCTCACGTCTCCCACAAGATAGCTCTAGGCCCAGACCCTAGTGCCTCTGCCTGGACAACTGTCATGGAGTCCTCTTTGGTATTTTTTTTTTAATTAATTTCAGAGAGTAAGGGAGGGGAGAGAGAGAGAGAGAGAGAGAGAGAGATATCAATGATGAAAGAGAATCATTAATCCGTGGCCTCCCGCACACCCACAACTGGGGATAGAGCCCGGAACCCA
>NW_005871118.1:1775285-1803262 GCF_000147115.1 Myotis lucifugus | reverse complement strand
CAGCTAAATGGACTTGGTAAAAAGTAAAAATTGGATATGACTCCTCTGCTTAAAATTCTCAAGTGACTTCTTATTTCACTAAAAATCTAAACTCTTAGTGTGGCCCACCTCTCATGTCCTTCCAGCCACACTGGTGGCTTTTCTTTCCTCCAATGGACCATGCTCATTCCCACTACAGGGCATGTGCTTGAATTCGATGTGGTCTCTGCTTGGACCCCTCAGCTCCCATGTCTTCACATGGCTGGCTAGTTTCTATCATCTCCTCGACCACCCCATCTAAAGGAGTGCCCAGCCACCCACCCCATCACTCGCCATCCCATCACCATCTTTTTTACTGTTCATTGTAACATTTCTCCCTTTAGAAAGCGACAAGAGGAGACCAACTTGCCTGTCTGTTCACAGCTGAACTCCCAGAGTTGGACAGTAACTAGGACAGAGTAGGTGCTCAATAAACACTTGTGAAATGCATCATTTCTGTAGAATTTTATATATTCACCACTTTTGATTATGTTTAGTTAAAATTGGATCCTGATACTTAAGGAGCAGCAATGTCAGTAGAACAGAAGAAAGATACTTGATATCACTAAATGGGATTCTGAGTTTTGCCTAATTATATCCATCCAGAGAATCAAATTTGCTATAGATTTAGGTGTGTGATTTGCTTTTCTTGCTAGAACAAAAACTATTCCTGTTTGTCTGAAGAAGTCCATGGGAAGCGGAAAGAATGTAAATAGCAATATCATCGGTTTATCGTCATGACTTCACTTCCCATTGTAAACAAAAACAATTGTACATAGCTACTCAAAATAAAACAGAATCTGCACTTTCTTTACTTAAATAAGTAGTTGAACATAAATCTAAGCAAAGTAACTTTACCAAATAAAGGGTGATATTTTAATGCACTTATACTTCCAAAGAACATTGACCAAAATAGTTATAATAATAGCTAACATTTATTAGGCTTTTCTCTGTGCCACGGACTATGAAGCTCATCCCTTGTTTTAAACCATTTAATCATAGCAAAAGCTCTATATAATTAACACTATTATTATCCTCATTTTACAGATTAAACAAAAAACTGAAGACAGTTTATGTAACTTGCCCAATGTCACACCATTAGTAAGTGTGACTAGAATTCAAAACCAGGGATCCAAACTCCACTTACCATTGCACTACGTTGCTTAATTAGAGATATCACATAAGAGTAGAGATAATGTATATAAAATTCCTATCACAAAGTCTAGAACATTGCAGGTACTTAATAGCGTCCTTATTTCTACACTAGTGTCCCAGTGCACATTGAAAGGAAATTAATTAGAAGGTGGCCAGCAGGGTGGGACTGGATGAGATGGGCCAGACATGCCCTGGAGCCAACCTCCCGTGGTCCCTCCCCTGGCTCAATGGGCATCTGCAAAGTGAGCTGGGTCCCTCCGGCAGCTGGGTTGCCCAGCCTGGCCTGCAGGGATTGGGCAGAAACTGGCTCTCCGGCATCCACTGAGGGGTCCCGCCCGGATTGCAAGAGGGCAGTTCTTGGGTGACGCACCCTGGAATCAAGCTACCCTTCTCTTTGGTTCCCGGGTGCTTCACCTGAGAACCGCCGCTGCCAAGTCACTGTAGCTAGGCAGCTCAGGCGTTGAGTGTCTAGCCCAGGGGTCCTCAAACTACGGCCCGAGGGCCACATGCAAATACAAATATTGTATTTGTTCCCGTTTTGTTTTTTTACTTCAAAATAAGATATGTGCAGTGTGCATAGGAATTTGTTCATAGTTTTTTTTTTAAACTATAGTCCGGCCCTCCAACGGTCTGAGGGACAGTGAACTGGCCCCCTGTTTAAAAAGTTTGAGGACCCCTGGTCTAGCCCTTGGATGGTCATTGCGCATCACAGCTACCAGACAGACAGTCACTTAGCCTTTTATATATATAGATCATCTGAGAGAATATCTTTTGAGGACATTAGCCCCCACCAGGGGCAGGTCTCAGGTCCTTGATCCTGAGGTTGTTAGGAAGAATTGATCAGAGCTGAAGCCAAGTATCAGCCTGGAGTCAAGAACTCACAGGTCAAGATTTAGGGAAACAATTGACGCAGCAAACAGGAAGTCAAGTAAGGAATGTAAGAGATGAGAATCACATCTTCAAATCAACATCAGGTATACTGTAAGTCTGACAGCTAAAGTCAAGGTCAAGAACACTAGAAATCAGGGTGTGGTTGATAAATGAAGTTGCTGAAACAAATGGTATTTAAGAGGCAGAATAAGACCAGAGAAAGTAGAGGAATTATGGGCTTTTATATCCAGTTGGCCTCTGGCAGAAAGTTCTTCCACACCTCACTTTGGCTTACACACTAACCTGGTGTTCTTAGAACCCTCTGCCTTCCTTCTTCCCAAGTCCTGATAACTTCATTTTACAGTGGAAAAAACAGATTTGTGTATATAGATAATATCAGAAACTTCCCAGAGATAGTGATAGAAATGGAATTTCCACTTAGGTGATATTCAAGAAAAATCTAAGATGCTGAGAACCATCCCAGCACTAAGAGAAATCACATATATATTTTTTGCTTCATATTCTCCTTTCCTATTGAAGGCTAAGGCAGAAGAATGAGAATGAAACTGGGAAAGCCAAGAATGGGATGGATAGTATCAGTCTTGTCCCAATCCTGATGATCAATGACTAAGGGTGACTCTTTCTCTCATCAGCAGTGTCTCAGCTATATCTGGCTGATCCCAAAAAAAGAAAATGGCGTTTATCAAAGTTTTTAAGAGCCAGGAACATGCTGTAAGCTTACAGGTATATTTTAGCAAAGCGTCAGAAGTAGAATCCAGAAAATACATCTTTCTTAAATATAATCTGAAATTATGTCAGAAGCATAAATATATATGTGATTTTAATATAAAAATAAAAAATAGTTTTTACCTAAAGATCATTATCTATATCTATAAAAGCCTAAGCAACCGGTCAACCAGTTGATTGTTCAACCAGGAGACCAGGAGCTATGACATGCACTGACTTTCGACATGACATGACACTCGATGCAGGAGCTGCCCCCTGGTGGTCAGTGCACTCCCACAGTGGGAGCGTCGCTCAGCTGACCAACGGGCACCAGACCCTGAGCTCATGGCTGGTGAGCACAGCTGCGGAGGTGCGAGCCTCTCCCGCAGACACTCCCCCTGCGGACCCTCCCCCAACTGGACAGGGACTGGGATCAGGACTGGCATCAGGACTGACTGGGTGTGAGCCCACAGCCGCTTCTCGGTCATGGACCCACCAGTATCGCCCTAGGACGGGCACGCGGAGACCTCAGCGGAGGGGCAGTGAGCCTACCAAGCAGTGGCGGCAGCAGGCACAGCGGGGCCAGTATGAGCAGGAGCAGCACAGCACCCGGCCTGGGCTCAGGCTCCTCCCCGGCCACCTGCCACTTCGGCACTACTACATCCCTCGGGGGATGTAGAACTGCCAGTTTTGGCCGATCCCCACAGGCCAGGCCGAAGGACCCCACCAGTGCACAAATCCATGCACCAGGCCTCTAGTTTTTAATATGGTCAGAAGGCATTTCCATGGATAAACAATTATAAGAGGATGCATTAATATTGAAAACAACTCTTTTGATTCACTTTTTATGCCCCATTGTTTACAAAGTCTCTGTGAAACTGAGAAAGAACATGAAATCATTTATAAGTTAAACCTACAGAGAAAGAAGGCATGGGAAGCTCTTCTTTTTAAACTGGAGGGACTATTTCTCAGAAATGACCAAGAAGGGAGTCAATGATGTCACTGAAGTAGAATGTCAGACTTCTGAGCCACATATGGGTTTTCTGAATTGTGAATCTAGTTTTATATTTTCCTTTCACTTCTTCTGGAATAAGCTTCCATCTGCAAAGTAATAGAAATTATCTACTTATAGGCACCGTGAAGGAAATTTCCTGGTATGGCAATCTGGTATCTCATTATCTGGTGAAAAATGTCTACATTTTAAGGATTATGAATGTCACTAATACATCTAAAATCAGCACATGTCAGTCATCAATATTCATATTGCTCAAACAAAACAGCTTATACTATAGCTGCTCATCAATCTGGCAGAAACAGGAAGAAGGGGGAAGAAAAGGGAGAAGTGAAGAGATAAAGAAAGAAAGAGCTCAGGGATATATTGAACACAAGAGGGGTCTCCATTCATTCAGTCTAACATCTGCTCAGCCTGAAGTGGAACCACCTGTTAGTATATTAAATTAGAATTAATTTATGTGGAAATAAGAAAGGAGGGGGAAAGGAGGCTTTAATTCATAACCCAAATACATATATATTTTCTTAAAAGAAAATCTTTCATGGGTATAATCAGTGCCATGAACAACTAGACTCATTATATAATTAATTGAAGAAATGAATTGTTTTCTATAACTGGTACATAGGCATATTGCCTGTATTGTGTTCATTGGCTTTTTTTTTTTTCCTCCTTGAAGAAAAGGCCACTGGTACCTCTCTTGGCAATTTCACAGCAGTAGCAGAAGCAGCAAATCAAACAGAGAGATACTATAAGGATTTTAGCAATACCACGGAAGGTCTTACCTTCTAAACACCCATCTATTTACTCAAGTTTGTGGGGGATGTTTTCATTTCTCCTCAGCAGAGCAGATGAGAGTAATATAGCTCCAGCTAAGGATCATAAGAAGCCTGGCGCTGAGTAATGCAGAAGTCTCCATTAACCTCTCTGCCTCCTTTAATGAAAGACATACTGCTTTGCTTCCTCCAATAGTCTCAAATCTCAGGATCTCAAATTTGCTGAATTAAAGTGATGGATATTATATCTACAGTTGATTTCCTCCTAAGTTTGCCAAGAATGTCAGATGGTCATCGAGGAGCACCACTATGAAGGGAGATTAGAAGAGCTATATAAACTTTTATGTGAATGTAGACAGATATTTTCCAGTATCTCTCACAAGTCAACATGTCTGTCATTTTTGTCTTTTTATAACCTGTGGACTGGTTATCTAAGTTCATCACAATTACCTGGGACACTGAATATGACAGCCTCTCCCAGGGTTTGTTTACCAACCACAATCATTTAGGATTTTCTTTTTTGTGGGGGAGGGGGAGAAGGGAGTGTGGGGAGGACTTTTCTTTGAGTTACATTTTACTGTTTATTCCATCAACTAACGCTGTCCGTTTCTAAAGACTCTTTTCATGTAGCCTAGACCTTGTAAGGCGACTATCTTAAGCAGTGCTTTTTGTATAAACAAGGATCATAAACTTCCTTGGGTAAAAAAGAAAGAAAGAGAGAAAGAAGAGATTATTTCAAGTTGCATCTTTTTTGTCTCTTAAAAAAGTTATTCCCCCAAAATTGAGGCAAACTTTCCATAAAGCTGTTTGTAAAATCCAGTGGAGAAGCCAGCTTTCCCTGGAGACTTATCCAATTACAGGGACTGCATGGTCTCGCCCTAAGAGAGAGGAGCATTCAAAATTGTGTTTTTCTGATCATGGCAGTGAGTGTAAAGAGAGAAATCTAAGAAATTCAATTATCTCCCTAGGTGTCACTCAGCTTTTGGGACTCATATAATTGGCTATAAATAATATGAGTACATTTCGGGCACAACCTCTGTGGGTTTCATTACAAATCCCCTTGCTACTGAGATGCTAACAATTGGGCTTGCCATTTGGATTAGTTGGGGTTGCAACTGCAAAGAGGTTACTTTGTCAACCACTGTTTTTGCCTCATTTTCATGGTCTTTACATATTTTAATTGACATCCCCAATGTAACATCTTAAGCATGTAGTGCCTTTTCAGCACACGCCACAATGACCTTTTAAAGTAATGGTTTAAAAATCCAAAGCAATGCTTGATTACCAGCTCAGTACCATATAGCATAACTTTCCTCTCTTTCATGCTCCCAACATCGAGTGGAATTCTACAACAGCAGACAATGTGAATAGGAATGGCTGATGTAATAGAATTCTAATTCCCTAAAGACCAAACGAGTGGCCCACTCTGACTTTGTGTGGGGATTTCCAGCTGTGAAATGGGGTAAACTGTGGCTCTCTACTTTATTGATTGCACATAGTAGGCAATCAATAAAATTTGTTGACTTTATTCTAATTAAGCTTTTTGAAAACTGAAGCATGTTGATAGAACATTTAAACAGTGCCACTAAGGATGGGGGTTTTGTAACCATGCCCACATTTCAAAGTCATCCAGTGTTCCAAAGAGTATTTCAAATGTTTTGAGTTTAACCAAATCCTAAACACATTATGCCAAGTACTATTTTCCTTTAAGTCCCAAACCCATGTGAATTCTAAGGGAAATTAAATCCACATGTTTCTGATTCATTTTTACTTAAATCATTAAAATGCTGTTTTGGATGAGCCATTTGACTTCCAAGAAGCTTTTCTTCACAAACTTTTTTACGCCTTTTTGGTGTGGGGTCAAAAGCAGGAAGTCATACTTTGACAATGATAAATTAATTGTGACATCAAACACTGCAAATCCAAACCCAGGCACTCTAACAATACTTCAGCAGTTGACAAGTTCATTTTCCTAATTTTCTGCCAAGAAATGCTTGCATTTTTCCCCTTATTTTGCCAACTGGAGGAACAAAATGCATCACCTATAAACACTATACCACAGAGAATCCAGATTTGGGATTTTATCGTTTTTACCAAAGGGGTCAACAGCACCATTTCACAGCTCTATATGATTTGGACAGTCTTACCCAAGGAAAAGTTAGAAAATATATATGAAATTCTTCCCACTTCACCAAAACTTAGTTATTCTGAGCAAAGTGTCTTATATATGCCATGCCTACACCTGATAGGAAGTTACAAGGCAGTCATCCTTCTCCTGAATTTATAGTTCACATTAAGGTCCTCTCTCTACATTTTGCTCTTAAATAACCTTAATTCCTCCTCAGTAGCTCTAACTTACAACTTTCATAAGCCTTCCCCATCTTTTGGAAACAAGAAAAGAAACACTTCACCTGGTTGCCGCCTGCCTCTAGCTATCTTCCTGCATCATTCCTTCTGTCCACTTCCAAATTTCTAAGATTCCATCTCACTAACCATTCTCTCCCTACCACCAACTGTCTCCTTAACTTCTTGGTGATAATGTTCAAATCTACACTTTTAGCCTTGATCTTGAATATTTACTGGACAAACCCATGTGGATATCTTGCCACCATTTCTAACGCAATTTGATGAAATTTTAACCAAAAACTCACTCCCTGCCACTGATTTCTCTATTTCTATAACTGGAAGCAGTCATAGCTTTTTTTGAGAAACATTCATATTTTATACAGGATGTACAAATTTGAGACAAGACAATAAAAACACACACAATTATAGCTACAACACTATCCTAGCTGCATTGTGGTGATTATGATGTTAAGTCAACCATCCGTTATATACAACTGGATTTTAATAGTGTTATCTACAGAGCAGCCAAAAGTCCCCTAACAAACACTATCTCTCCTCAATAGACACTTCATTTCAGGTCACCACAAGCAACCATTTACATAATTTTACATAGTAAAAATTGTTTGACCATCTCTTGCCAAACACTGCCAAATTCAAATCTCTGAATACCAATAGGATTTTCATTTCCTTCCCCACATTCATGCTATATAACCAGTTCCAATCTTCCTCATCTCCCTGGAAGTCTTTGGACTGTGATCCACTCTTTTGTTGATAACTAGAGCTTTTGGAGTCTTTTGTTGTTCTCCATAGAAATCATCTCTTGCTAACTTGAGCCAGAGGAATCTTTGGGAAGGTCAGCAGGTATCTTTTCATATCAATAGGAAGCTTGGGACTTGAGCAGGAACAAAGGGAGGTGAAACAGCAAGAAACAGCCCAAGGCTCCTCCTATAGAAAGCTGGCTGCTGCGGACACTAGCCACTGGTACCACCAGACCTACCATGGCTAATTCATCCTCTGTCCCTGTGGGTTTGCATCATTTCCTCAAGCTTCAGTGACTTAGGCAAGAGGAACCAATTGGCCAATCCAGGGTACTTAACTGTTTCAATGACAAAAATATATATAAGTGTCTTAAATATCCTAATAGAAAAATGATCAAAATATATGAAGTTACTTTACCAAAAGATAAACAAATGGCCAATTAACATATAAAAGTTACTTTACCTCACTATGAAGTGCAAATTATAAAGATGATAGAAATAATTTGTCATAAAAAAAACTGACAGAAAAATTAAAAGACTGAAAAGATCATGTGTTGTGAATGGAAGAAAACAGGCACATCCTATGATGTACACCTCTACAGTAGCATTGATTGGTGCAGTCTTTCTGATGGGAAATTTTTCATTACTATCAAAATTTACAATGTGCATATTCTCTGCCCCAGAAATCTGACTTCTAGAAATACAACCGAGAGAAATGTTCCACATATGTCCACAAAGATCGATGTACACAGATGTTCTCTGCAGCACTGGTTTTAATTGCAGAATTGGAAACAACTTAAATGCTCCAAAGAGGCAGGTTAAATAAATTATGATACATTCCTATGTCATCATTATAAATAAATAGATGCATTTATAGATACTGCTTGAAATCTCTCTTTGGTATAGTCTTAAGGAAAAGAGACAAGTTGCAGAATAAAATTTATAATTCCATTATATGTAAAGAAATGCATATGTATCTATGTATACAAAGAGAAAGTATAAAAAAGTTATACACCAGACCTAACAGTTGCTACATGTAGGAGTCTAAGAGTTGAGAGCTGCCAAGACAGGGGGCTCCCACATTATGTTCTATGAACCTAAGAATTCCATGAACCTTTCACAACAAGAATGTTCCATTTTTCACTTTGATATTAAGAAATGTAGGGTGCATGAGGCTGGTAGATGAAGCTGGAAAAGCCTGGAAGGACAGTCTTTTTTAAAAAATATATATATTTTTATTGGTTTCAGAGAGGGAGGGAGAGTGAGAGAAAGATAGAACATCAATGATGAGAGAGAATCATTGATCGGCTGTCTCCTGCACGCTCCCTACTGAAGATCAAGCCTGAAACCCAGGCATGTGCCCTGACCAGGAATCAAACTGTGACTTCCTGGTTCATAGGTCAATGCTCAACCACTGAGCCATGCTGACTGGGCAGGACAGTCTTTAACTGGAACTATTTATAGATCCAAACGGGGCACAGACTTAGTAGTTAGTGGGGACCTGAGTTCAAATCTTTACCACTTCCCAACTGTGTGTTAGTGGGGAAAATTACTTAGCCTCTCTGAGCTTATTTCCCCATTGTTCATAAAAGGAAAATAAGAATAGTATCTTTCACAGAGTGGTTGTGGAGATTCAATAAAATAATTAAAATGCTCAGCACTGTGTCCAACCCATTATATGAGAGTAATGAATGGTGACTTTCTCATTTTTTTGGGGGGGGGGAGTAAAATGAGGGAAGTATAAGCTATCACCCTCTATTTTGACACTATCTTCTATTCAAGGATCCCATTATATAAGAAACAATTTACATAGAGGATTTTTGTTGTTGTTGTTGCTGTGTCCTTAGTTTTCAATTCACCTCGACTAGGGCAGGATTCTAATAATAATCCCCACTTTCTCAGATAGAGGAGCTGAGTCCCCAAAAGACCAAACGCCTGGCCTAAGTCATAAGCCCCACCTCTGAAGCATGGCTACCCAACTCAGACTCCAGCTTCGGTCCCCAAGCCCATGCCTTTTCCAATAAGACCTTAATATGTGCTGCTTTTGAACATAGAGAGGAAAAACCCAAGCATTTGTTTGAAATATTTCCACATGTAGCTTTGAGTATGACACTTAAAAGCCTCTTTTTTTTAAGAGTCCAAAATCTGATCAATAGCAGGGAAGCTGTAATTCTGATCCCTTTTGCCAGAGAAATTTACAACCAAATAGGGCTTGAGAGCCAAGATTTTCACAGCAATGAAAATGATGTGGCCAGAGAAGGGAGGGGAGGGGGGGAGGTAAAGAAAAACGTCTTCGATAACATCCTTGGGATATCTCTAAGCTCCATTACACTATCCAAAAGAAATATAATAGGATTTGAGGCCCAATTATTACTTCCTCCATCTAACCCCCTTCATTTAACATATCATTAGTATTTTTAGACAAGTCCCCTGGGACTCTCACACTTTCGTAGGTGAGTCAGACAGCAAGAGCCCTGGTGGCAACCATCCAAGGAAACTGATCCCCCTTTTAATGCTCCTTTCTGGTTACCTGCTATAATGCAATTATCATGTACTGAAGCAATTTTCGGGAAAATGACTTGACAAGAACTCTGTCATTTTGTAAACAAGAACAAACGTTGTAATTGGATCTTAATTACACCATGCTCTGAGAGGTTATTTTTATTTCTTTGTTTGTTAATGCAATTATTTAGCTTCCCTATTTTAGCCTTGACCTTGCAGGAAGAGGGTATTTTCCAGTCAGCATAATGCTTTATCTTTGAAAGCTACAATCAATAAGGATAATTAATGATGCCGGCTGCAATGATAGCCTCAGCAATCATTATCCCACATTAATCCCTGCAGTCAGACTGGGGTCAAGGCCATCTAAATCATTCACCTAGGGGTGGAGAAATTCAAATCATTTACCAATTTAAATCCTTGCAAACATATCCCACTTTATTTTCAAAGCAGTTTGAATGCCACCTGGGTTTGTTTTGTGTGTTTTCACTGGGCGCTTTTTTAAAAAAAAAAAATGACAGAATAGATACTTTATATTAGCAATGCAGTTTTGCTGTTTGTGTTTTGATAAATTAATGTTAAAAAATACGCAGCACATTAACTGCTGCTGTGCCTGGAGGTACATGGCACATTTAGCATTTCACATGTCCGGGTTTTAAAAGAGGAAGGGGGAGGAAGAGGAAGAAGGGGAAGGGAAAGGGAGAAAAGAGGATGGGGGCGGGGGGGGGGGGGGCCGGCGGGGGGCGCGTGCTGAATGGGAGCCAGTGGCCTCAGGCAGGCAAACCGGGGAAGAAGGTTGAAAACTCCCAGCTGGAAAATCTTTGAGATGGAACTGCAGGCTTACTCAGCATTATGGAAGGGGCTGTTGGATGTGAAACTTCATACTGGATCTTGCAAAACAGCCTCTGCCAAGGTCTATTTCTACCTCATTTTTGCCTTTTTTCCCTGGCTTTCCCTAGCACGCAAGTTGGATGACTTGATGTATCTTCTAACTGTCTGCTGTAGATCACACTCTGTTATAAAGAATTCCACTGGGCTCCCAAATATTTTTCAATGATTTCATTTTAATTAGTGTTTTGCTATCAATCATATTCTTCGTCTGAATATGCTTGAGATGATAGCAAATTAACGTCTGGTCTTTCCCTCTCCCCTCCCCTGACCCTTGTCTCTCTTTGCAGAATTAAATTAGCAAATGAAGAGAAGTTTGTAAGGCACTGGGTCTCAATAAATATTTGTTGATATTATATAGCCAAGTTTACTTCAATCTTCTTTTATTTTCAAGTTATGTAACATATGGTAAGGAGTTACAGCAACTAAAGTAAACTTTCCTGGCACAGTAATTAGGGACTGGGATATTTATGGGTGTTTGGGGAAATAGACAACTAAGAGATAGCTGCTAGAAGCAGAGTAAAGATCTGTAAAACACTCAGCCAGGGCCCCTCTCTCCTCTCACTGTGAGAACTCCTCTGCAGAGACTGTGTTGAAAGCTGCCGAGAATTTATCACCCGTTGCTTTTTCATTATGAGCAGTGACTGCTAAAGAGAAAGCACTTAACATGTCTGAGCATAGTTATTATTTTCGCGATAAGGAACTCTTTCTAATGAGATTTTATCACTATTTCACCATTTCCCAAATGTGGATCTTTGCTTCATCCTGGCAAAAGAAGACAGAAGATATTGAGGGTTTTGCAATAGATCTGAGTGAAGGGAAAATGTAAGTAAAACAGAATTAAGAAGGGAACAGTGAACTATGTACTTGAACATGGAAAAGCACATGTCATTCTAGGTTGGACTATGAAATAGCATGTTCCCTTCCAGCTCCCAGCTGTCTAGCAGTCTAACATCTGTCTTTCTAAGCTTGTGATTTTTTATGAGGAGCCCGGTCTTTGCAGAAACTGTCTTTTTCCATCTTCATTCTATCCTCTCTGCCCTCTTCACCTTGTGATTCTTCTGTGAGCGTGTGTGTGTAGCATCTACAGCAGGGCTGGTGACACAATGTGCAGATCCAGTGCAAAATGAAAATGTGGGGCCCCACCCAGGACAAATGAAGTCAGTCTCCCCTTCCATGGGCCAGTCATCCCAATCCACAGTGGAAGGGCACCCACCCCAAGGATTTACAATCTTTGCTCTGGATGCTGTAGTCCCTGGATTAGTGATACGATTTAGAGAGACCCCTACACCTGCCCAACACATCATGGAGCTGCCAGCCTGTGGAAGGAATGGTGGTTACCTTACCCTATTGAGATATCATGGAGCATACACCCAACTGAGACCCTCTCCACACCTATATTTAGGCCCCCTCTGGGGACTGAGAGTGACAATGCAATGCCAGCACCCCTCCATCTCAACAATGCAACCTAGTCATTATCCCTCAGCAGAGGGTGGCAGCAGTCTTGGAGCAAGCAAGAGAAGGGAGACCAGGTGAGGCAGGACACAAGGGGCAGGAAGCATGCCAGTGAGAAGCCATCCTCGAGGAATGTAGAAGTGATGTGAGCCTAGGCTCCAAGCCCCGCCTGGCACACACTCCATTGTCCCATCACACTTCACTTATATAAACTCAAAGACAAGTGCAAATTCAAACCTAAAATTATTAATAATTGCAAGATAGTGATTGTAGAACATTAAACCCCAAGCAAGGGGTTCTACTCAACTGCACTGTTCACTTGTGCATGTAGAAAGCCCTTCTATAATATACATGGGGAGACCCCCAAAACAAATAAGTCTCAACTCCCTAGCTTCTGGGAGATCCTTGTCTAGTAGAGGACACAGGCAGGTTGAAAAAAAAGTTACATCATAATGTGACGTGGTTCATTGAGCATCTGCTGTGTGTTGGGCATCCTCCTGAACATCTCATGGGTATCATCAACAGAACCCTCATAATGACCCCAGGAGTTAGTCCTGTTATTATCCCTGTTTTTAAAATACTGAAACTGAAGGCTAGAAGTTAATAACTTTGTCAAGGTTCTATAGCTAAAAAGAGGCAGAGCCAGGATTTGAATGCAAAATGGATGCTCCCAAGCTTGGTACCCTGTTGCTTCCCTTCTCAGAGAGATTTGTACAAAGTCCTCTATGTAAAGTGCAGAGGTCATGAGCACTGCCCTATAGGAGTTGAGAAAGGCTCTACAAAGGTGATGAATTTGAGCTTTTGAAAAATGAGCTGGAATTTTCCTGTCAGAGAAAGAGAAGTGCTATATATAGTCATGGAAGGACTTGGAAATTCAGGAATGTTTTATGCATGAAGTCAGGGATACATGGCAGAGAGCAGAGAGGAATAAAGCCAGTGAGCAGGGTGGAGCATGTGCAAGTGTGACCTGTTAAGACCTTGGGCTTTATTCGTAGGCAGTGGAGACCCAACAGTAACCACTAAACTGAACTTTAACATGATCAGAGTGTTAATCCCTCAAGAAAACTGGCCAAATTTATATGGAACACATACCAAAAAACAACACCAAAATGACTATCATCATTTGGAAACCATTCTCAACTATGTCAAGGATTTTTCAAAATCTCTTCAATAGTAAAGTCATTCTTACAGACCAGCTGCCAACTCAGCAGAAGAGGCCAAAGAATGAGTGAAGATGTACTAGTTAATGAGAAAGGCCCCTTCAAGTGATCAGAAATATGGATCCATTCTCATGGCAGCAAAAGAGATGGGCCATGGAAGAAGGCCTCTTTTGGTAACTATTATACTGTTACACTTTGGAAGAGTGTTTGAAATGGACTAGTATAATGGAAATAAGTTTGGAATCCAAAATGGTTATTTCACTTACAGTCAATTAGTGGTCCGAACTGGATTGGAGTCAGGTGATGTCAGGTTTAATGCTGGCTCTGCTTCTAATGAGCTCTGCGTTCTTGGGTCTGAATAGTCACTTACCTTGAAATATTTTCCCAGGAGACAGATGGGTGAGACCAGATGAGTATGTGCTTTAGAATTAGAGAGGTCAGAGTTCAAATCTCAACTCTGTTCCTTGCCAGCTGCATGACCCTGGGTAACTTACACCTCCATGAGGCTTGGTCTCCTTATCTATCCTGGGGATAGCAATTTTAACCATAAAAACATATTAGAAGTATAAAATGATATGACAAAGAAATATGTACTAGAATAGTACATGTAGTAGGTGCCAAGAATGTCTGTTTCCCTTACTGTTCTAGTGTTCAGTCTTCTCATCTGTAGTATGAGAGAGTATTAGATGAGTTCCAAATGGCCTCCTACATCCACTTTTCGTTGACTCTAGAACCTTCCTCAATTTCTCTCTTCGAGCACATGTTATGTGCCCTGCACTGTGCTATGATCTGAGGATATAATGGTGAGCACTGGCATTGCCCTCAGGGAGTTTTTCTATTCTAGCAAGGAGGCACTTTTATAGGATTGCTCATGAGTAATAGCAAGTAACTGCTCATGAGTTGCCCAAGAGTAGCCTTTATGTGAGGAATGGATGGTCAAGGTTCCCTGTTTCCTCTGACACCTGAAAATTCCCTATTTAAGAATCAATCCTTTGAAATTTCAATTATTGAATGGGAGAGAAAATACCTTAAGAAATGCTTGGCTAATGCTTTGGAGAGATTAATTAACTATGAGGTAAGCACAGGAACGAAATGAAAGGTAGAGAAATGCCTAAAAAAGGGAAGGCATTAGAGAGAAGATGAAGTAAAGCAAACTTCAGACCCCATATCTGTAATATTTGCACAAGGCAGATTGCCCTCTCCCCAATACTCACCTAACAACCAGTCTATGTGGGCCGACTCCCAGAATACAGCTTTGCATTCTAGAAGATTCTTTAAGAGGAATGGGTTGAATAATGGCATATCCCAGAACCCTAGATTTTCCATGATTTCTATTTTTAAACAAGCTCCATAACCTAAGTGATTTTAGCTTCCAGTTTTATCTGGACTTACATTGACTTCATTAAATCTTAAATAATACTGAGAAGTTGAGCATATATTTTCTTCACTTTTATTTTAGAAACACTTCAGTTAGTCTAAAGAATTGATTTTTTTCTTTACAATTATACCCTCTCCTCATACTCAGATTTGTTAGTTTGGAATGTGAGATGGTTGTGATGAAAGCTAGAAATTGTTGGGACTTCCTTGTCTTAAGAAGTCAGAGGAGATGCTCAGGAATGAGACACCTGTTTCAAAAAGTGAGCAGCGATAACCACATTACATTAGTCCAGGAGCCACATCCAAATTCACATGTTCATTCCTTTCCAATGTTTGCTTTCTTTGAGGGATACAATGTCTTGACATCTCTCTGTGAGAAATAAAGAGACCGCCCTCACACTGTTCTGTCCTAAATATGAGATCTGGGGTTTTGCCAGCCTCTCAATCACTTCCTGATGACCCTCAATGCTGAACTGGCATTTCTTTGGCCTTGGGAAGGCATGAGAAAGAGGGTTGGCTGCTTTCCAAAGAGATGTAGGAGAAGAAGCGGGTAAGGGTGGATGTTCACCTTACCATCAAATTTTTAAGAAGACGGTGAATGTTGTATCTATGGCATTTTAGGCTTCTCTCCTAATTCTTTTAGAAGCATGGTCTGGTCTGTCAGTGGTAGCTCTGTCCCTGATATTACACACGTGGTCACTTAACTTGAGCAAATTCAGGCACAGACCAGAAAGAAAACATTGCTATTGTAAAGGCCACTCCAACAGCCTTTAGGGTAGATGAGGGATTGGATCTGCTATTCCCTCTGGTGGGCCTAAGTTTCATGAGCTTCTCCTTGTGTGAGTATCTCCCCATACTGAATGGATTCTCTAGTGCTTCAAATTACTTATGTCCCCTAAGTGCGAGCCAGTCTCAGTTCTTCACCTGATGTATAGGTGAAGAAAAGTCTACCTAAGAGACTTGTGAGAGGAAACTTTGACCATATGCACTCCTTGCCTTACTTACTGCCATTGAAGCCTGAATCTTCCATGAGTGGTGCCTCCATTATTATTCTCTATGCAAACTCAAGTTCTGGTTGTCACATGCACTATGGAGCAAAAAGTGGCATCAAGTCTTAAAATATTCTAATTGGGGGGAAATTTAGAGAGCATGTAGTCCAGTCTTAACCCCTGGGCTTCATAGAGAAAGACACCAAGGTTGTGGAAGTATCTTGCTCAAGGTCCTGCTTACAGAACTGGGATGGAATCTGGGGACTGAAGGAGGGTGGTGAGTGTGTGAACAAAAATAATGGATGATGTTAGCTGCACCAAATGTGGAAAAGTGACAAATTTAGGCTCTGGTTGGTATATGAATGACAAGGGGAAAACAACAGATGACAGAAATGGAGCCATCGAGAGAGGAAGCTGGTTTGGGGAACAGAGGGAGAACTCTGTTTTAAACATAGTAAGGTTTATACAATGGTAGGACATACTAATGGAAATGGCCTACAGCAAGTGAGATATCTGAGGTTGGAGTTCAGAAGTTAGGTCAGGACTAGAATATATTGATGTTGGGCATTACCTGCACGGAGGTGAGAACTGAACTGGAAAAATTTGTGAAAGGTAAAAATAAGCAGACGTGACCCTTGCCCTAATAAAGGCATATGCTGCAGTTCCCTATTTCTGACCATCGTCCATAATAGGCTTTAGCCCTGACTCTTCAATTTCTGCTGAGTATGATAACATTAGAATCACTGGGAAATTTGTGAAACTACCAATGCCTGGGTCCTGCCCCCTGATATTCTGATTTAATTGATAAGGGATCCAGGCATTTGGAATTCTTGGTGATGTTTAAAAAGTAGAGCCTTTGCCCTAACCGGTTTGGCTCAGTGGATAGAGCGTTGGCCTGTGGACTAAAGGGTCCCAGGTTCGATTCCGGTTAAGGGCATGTACCTTGGTTGCAGGCACATCCCCAGTAGGGGGTGTGCAGGAGGCAGCTGATCAATGTTTCTCTCTCATCGATGTTTCTAACTCTCTATCCCTCTCCCTCTCTGTAAAAATCAATAAAATATATATATTTTTTTAAAAAAGTAGAGCCTTCATCTTTTAGAGATACAAAATGAAATATTTATAGATGAAATGTTATTATGTCTGGGGTTTACTCCAAAATAATAGGCATGTGCCCATTGTAGGTAAGGTACAGAAGAAACAAGATTGGCCAATAAGTTGGTAATAATTGAAGTCCTGTGATGGGTACATGGGAGTTTATTGTATTTTTCTTTCTACTTTCATATACGTTTGAAAGCTTACATAATAAGAAGTTAAAAATAAATCAATATAAAATTTTTCAGGCAAATCCACAGTGTACCATGTTGAGGACCCCTGAGACACAAGGTTCTTTGTAAGTAGAGATCTCCTTCTGGATCCTCAACTCCGTCAGCTATCACTGTCAGACTTCCATGAAGATCCTCTCCCAGGCTGAAGGCAAAGCTTTCTTGCTTCTCCTAACTCTTCTAACTTAGAGCTGAAGGCCCTGACAGCAATCCACATCCTGATCTTAAATTCTCCAACAATAAAATTGACAGTTCCAGAGAAATTGCTCATGGAGATGACAAAATTACCCCCAGCAATCACACTCTATTTCTTAATCCCTGATTACTGATAACAGAGGCAGTAGGCCTAGTGCTTGTACTCTAAATCCTTTGATTGAAAAATAACAAAAACATTGATTGGGGAAAAAAATGTTCTACTTTAGACACATGCTTTCAAAAGAGATACATTAGGATGCTCTTCCCAAAATTCACCCATATTAGGTAAAAGAAGAGGAGCAAACTCAAAAAAAAACTGAAGTTCTGATAAAAACCCAGGTTACTTTTATAAATAAGGCCTACCCAGTTCAGTTTCACTTTTCCCATGAAGTGTTCCTTAGATCGACATTTCAAAGAGCAAATTGAGCTCCTTCAATCGATCAGGCACAGCTGGTGGGTCAGGAGCTGTGACTCTTTAAAAAAAAAAAGAAAGAAATAGAACAGAATAGAAAATATTCAATCATATGTGCTAGTGGTGAGTATTGTTTTTGTGAACATTAGTTTCAGAAATTATAGATGAATATGTGTGTGTATTAAATTGGTCTTAATATAAAACAGTCAAAATCATTTTAAGTCCACTATCTTCACTTTTTATGCTCTATTTTATGGCAAACCTGTTTCCCTTCAGATGAAAGTGAATCAGAGAGGTCTGGAGCTTGGGGCAGGCCATGGGTAACTGAAGAAGTCAGGAGTCTAAAAGGTTAATGAGGTCAAGTCTTAGGAACAGGCAGTCAGGGGAGGAAACAGAAGTAGCAGAGCTGGATCCAGCAGGCAGAGTAGGTCAAATCAGGCACTGAAAATTCCAGGTGCAGGACTAGGTGGTTCTGGAATCCCTACATTAGAGTGACCCCAGGAATAGGGATCTCATTAGAAGGGCTATTACAACTTAAAGTTATATTTGCATGGTAACCTTAGGTTGTATTTGCTGGTGGGTCTCGTGGGTTCTAATGGAAATTATGGGGAACATAAAGCTCCCCCAACCCATGCCACCAAGTCACCTTTTTGGCACGACCAATAGGTCTAAGGAGGCAGAAGTCAGTCCAAGTCAAGGTGGATTCTGAGACCCAAGCCCCAGATGGAATTCTTACTTCAGCCCTGTTGCCTTTCAAACTGCCTGTTGGGCACAGGAACACCAGCACCCAGCCCACCAGCAGGGGGCCTTATAGCCTCTGAGGAGGCCTACAGGCAACACCCATGGCAGGTGTCTGGGTGAGACCTAACAACCACCTGAAATTAAGCCAATAGCAAAGGAGATAAGGGGTGGAAATGGATTCAAGAGGTATTACAAAGGTGGAGTGACAGATTTCTAATTTGCTGGAAGTTGGAGGGTTGTAAGGGAGAGGGAACATGCTGAAATGGCTTTGTAATCTGGAGTCTCAGTTACTGGGTGGTCTTTCCTTTGGGCAGGCTGTGCCCCAAGGTCACAGGGTTACACTGAGTTACTTGCCAGGGAACAGCCTGAGTGAGTCTATTAGAAACAAGTCGGGAAGACATAATGGGATTGGAGGTCACCACTGTGAGGGTCAACGAACCAGAGCAGGGAATTTGCTTCACAATCATCAAAAACTATTAGGACCGTCACGCTGCATAATAATAATAATATCCCAGCCCTGCACTTGACCACATGAGATAAGATCTGTCAATACACTCAGAACACAGTTCCTAACAGAGGTTCTGTCAGTGTTAGTTAGTTCCATTTACAGTATACAAAGTGTTTTCCCAAACATGGACATCATCCCATTTAAGTCTTGTAACAACCATGCAAGGGAGGTAAGAGGATGGTGTTAACTCCGCTTTGGAGATTATGAAACTAAGACTTTACCCAATTAAGTGATTTTTGCAAACCCAGTAGGAGGATTTTGCTTATAACTGAAGTCTTCTGCTGCTTCACCTATGGAAAACCAGCACAGGGAGTTTGCTCCAACATTCAAACCCAAGGGAACAGGATTGGGTTCCTGAGAAATAAGAAAGAGAGCAGATACATTCAACTAAACAACTCCAGGTAAGTGACTAAGTAAATAGTGGATTATTAAACACTGAGACATTACTTATTGGCTGAAAATAAACACAAGGGCCACACAGCCTAAAAGGGGAAAATCTAAGGGAAACACAATCTGGTAAATATAATGAATATTTAAAATAGCATATCTTTTGAAGTCAGAAATATCATATATATATATATATATATATATATAACATTATAGATATAATTTATATCTATGTAACATTTTATTTATATGTATTTGGTATTGCATTACTCCTTGTTCTCTATTTGAATTGTTTACAATGAAAATGAAATAAAATAATTCCTATTTTATTATTCCAAATACAGGAGGAGGTCCTTTATCTCTGAGGTAATTGGTACCTGGAAGGTTTAAAGTCCTCTTAAAATAGGGACATCATAAGCAGTGAGGAACAAAAGCTTCTATTATAACTTTAACCTAAAAAAGTAATGAAACTAAAATTATGAAAATAAAATTTATACCATATTTAACAAAATATAGATCATAATTACAACTAGTTGCTAACTCTTAGAAAGAAAAAAGAATGTGTCAAATATTGATTGGTTTGTTTGGATTTCATATAACTTTTTTAATCAAACTAACAGAAAAAGTTCATCAGTCTTCACTTTATACATGCCCAGGAGATCCCAGGAAAAGTTATTTTCACAAATAGACCCAGAAACGTCAGAAATTTTTCTAAGAAAAAAATTGATATTTCAATGGTTCGCTTTTGAATGTGCACAGTAAATCCATCCCTCTTGACTTATTGTCGACTCTGACAGACCTTCATTTGTTAATAATTTTACATGTGATTGAAGTAGTTTCCCAACATCACTTTTATCAACTTCATGCTTCAAGTTCCCACCTCTTGCAACATTTCCCATTTCCCCCTGCAATCATTTTCCCTGCTTGCATTTTATTGTCAGATGTTTGCCACCTCAGAAACCCAGCAGGAGCCAGCAGACAAGGATGTTGACTGCCATGCGCAGAGACACACACTAATGCTGGAGGGCAGTGCTAATTTTATGAGGTCACTTTGTTAATGTTTTATGATATAACTTTCACTCAAAATAAGGAAACAGCGACTGAATATTCAGATGATGGAAATCTCCTGTAATAACATTTTCTTGCATTTACATGTTAAGTGTGGAATGATATGCCCATACCTGGAGAATCTGTTATCGATGCACAAAGACTGCCTCTTCCTCGCACCACCCACCCTCTCCATTAGAAGTCACAACTCTTCACCATCTGAGGACAGTCCCACAGGTAAAGACATGCGGGGTGTGCTCAGTAGCCCCAGTAAGGAACTCCCTAACATCCCCCAAGTCTTGTGAGAGACATCACAGTCACAGTGCAGACCTGAACTCTTCACACAGGTCTCCATCCTTGGACATCAGTGCTGTTCCACGGACCTGCTCAGGTTGTCACTCCTCCTAGTGCTGTCCCTTAGAGACATAAAACCTGGCTTCTCTTAGCAGCTGGGCAAAGAGTGAAGATGGTAGCTCATAGGAATTAGCAGATAAGAGGAAGAGAAACCACTAGCCCCATCTGCTATGATCCATAAATAGAGACAGATTTACATGTGTGTCTATGGAAGGCAGTTTAGGGGAAAGGAATGTATATCTTAAGATAAGGCCAATTGCATTAGCAATGCCGCTGGTATTCTTGACAACCAGAGATGTCAGTACAATTAGAGCTCTAGGCCTTGAGGTCAGAAGCAATTAGTTGGATAAGGGTCTTCCTTTTGGCCACCATGTCAGCAATAGTCTCTCCTGTGACTTTTTACTCAAGGAAAAATTCTAGTTTAATGAGTCATCTTCTTTCTAGGCCAAGAAATAAAATTTTTGAAATCCTTAGGGTAACACTTTGGAGAAGGGGTTCAAAACTGAAAACTTGTGATCCTAACCAATCATAGTATCTGCAAAGGCTCACTGAGACCAAGTTTTCCATTTGATAAATATGGTGAGAGTTTAATATAGACAGTGCTCTGGAGGCAATGAAATTTCTCACATTCGTATGTAGCATTTCTAGTTGATTCTAAAAATGGCAAGAATGTAAAAACAAGTGTCTGTTTCCAAGATGAGTAGATGTGGGGAGAAGCCTGCCCAATGTAAACTAAGTTTTGGTCCCTAAATGCTGGACAACATAATTGGCAGAAGAACAAAGTAGTATTTATTGATAGTGAAGAGGAGTGATACAAGTTCCAAGCAGGGTATGTATTGGAATGTAGAGGCAAGTTAGGAAATATTGTCTTAAATAAAAGTAAATAAATAAAAATTTATGTGGAAATAGTGAGAATGGCTACCTGCAGGATAAGCCACTTACACTAAGTGAAAGTCCTCTAACTCCACATCTGATCTAACTGTAGAGAGGCTGGGAAATATAAGTGAGCACATGGAATATTTGATCATCATTTACTAAATCTGCCACACCCCACCCTTCTCATCACCAAATATTTTTTTTGTTTCCCTTTCCTACACAGAATACTCATAATTCCTCTATGAGGGAAACAAGCCAAAGCTCCATTCAGCTGTTGCATCCAACTCCAAGTTCATTTTTTGGGGGTGATGTCCAATTCTCTCTCCATCAGATTCGGTTAGATGTGACTTTTCAGGTTCTGAAGTCTTGATCTAAAAAAGTAAGGTATCTATTCACTCACATATATGCATGAGCACACACACACACCCACTGAGGTATGTGTAAATACTTCCATCTGGAAAGGAAGGAATGGGGGAAACATAGCAGCCCCAGAGCCGCAGCAGTTCTGGAAGCCGGGAAGACACTGGGAAGACCTCATACCCCTGGGAAGGGAGGCTCCTTGGTTAGGCTGTGATCTGCTCTCTGACAAGAGCTCCCTTTTTCATTGTTTTCCATGGCTCTTAGATTGATCCTCTAGGACAGTGGTTGGCAAACTCATTAGTCAACAGAGCCAAATATCAACAGTACAACGATTGAAATTTCTTTTGAGAGCCAAATTTTTTAAACTTAAACTATATAGGTAGGTACATTGTTATTAACTTAATTAGGGTACTCCCAAGGCTTAGGAAGAGCTACACTCAAGGGGCCAAAGAGCCGCATGTGGCTCGTGAGCCGCAGTTTGCTGACCACCGCTCTAGGAGATTGTTCTTCTGGCTTTTTCTTTGGCCACATCTGAACTGAGGTTTAAGGAATTTAAACTCTTGGCTATCTCAACTTGCCTCCTACTCATTGACTATTAGGGGCTGCAGAGTTGTTTGGGCCTCTGAATATTCACATACCCTTTCGTGGTTGCTTTAGCTACGTAGTTCCCTAAAAACTCTCTTTGCTTCTCGTGTCATTGGACAGTAGGCACCCTCAGAGGACTTTCAGCATGTAGTTCTCAGTTCTGCTTAATTTCTTTACTTCCTCACCTCCATGCCTCCTTCTCTCAACTTCATAGTGGCTACTGAAATTAGGCAGGAATGGGAAGGCCACATCTTGAGGAATGTTTGCCTTGAGGCATATTAATCAACTGAGAGGCATTTTCCCTCTCAATACCATCTCTTACTGTATGGATTTTAGAAACAGTTAACTTTTCCAAATTTCTAGGTTATGAATTCGAACTCTCTCCATTCTCTTTTCTTTTCTGCTTTATAAACTGACTACTTCTCTCCTTAGCTCGTCTTCTTGCAATATCTTGCCAAATATAGCCAATAACATGACACAGTCCTAAACTTCTATTTTTCTATTCTCATAGCACTGCAAATTCATTAGATAAGTGACCTTCCTGCCTGGTTATTAGAAGCAATAGTTTACCTAAATATTGTGCCACAACATAACAGGGATCGTCATCTTTCCAGCTTCCAATATTAATTTCCTCACAACCCACTCCCGATACTGAGGCAATGCCATGTATTTCAGATTTTTATAACAGAAGCACCCTATTTCAAGACAACAACTTCTACATTTTCACAAGATGTCATAACAGAGAAAATCTCAGAGACTTAGCCAACATAAACTCATCACTTGCTCCCATAATGCCTCATACAAAACAGCAGGAACTCCCCTCCATTCAGTAACTGAGGAGGCTTCCTCCATCCGTCAAGAGAGCCTGATCACCACCCATGGGCCAGCTTATAAAAGTACCGAACTTGTAAAGGTGAGGGCCAGCGCTTTGGCACATGCTAACAGTCAAGGGACTGAAGTTCATCCTCAGTGGATGTAGGCACCTCTGTCTCTTTATGCCACCATTGTAGAGGAAGCATATATGCTTTTGTACCTACAGCTTTTTAAAGTATTGGTTTGTAAGCATTTGTGGGTCATGATTAAGGTGACCAACTATCTCAGTTCACTCAGGACTGTGAGGGTTCCCAGGTCATGGGACTTTCAGTCCTAAAACCAGGAAAGTCCCAGGCAAACTGGAACAAGTCAGCCCCCCTGGCCATTGTTCTCTTTAACAATCAGACAAAAACAGAAGGATGCCCGTGTCTGAAGAAATTGCTTTGGAAGGCAAACAAGACATCATCTTCGTCTTCCTTTCACTGTGAACGGGCATGGCCTGCTCTCCAAAATAAGCCACAGCTCCTGGCTAAACAGCCTGGGCCCGCATTTTTGTGTGACTCTGATTAAGTGAGAAAGCTTTGTTGTGTTCTTTTAAAATTTAAAATATGTGGAGGCCCCTCCCCCAATACAAAACATGTATAGATAAAGTCATAACAGGATTCACAGAAGAAAATATTTAACAGAAAATCCATAGGCAAACCTTCTCTCCCCCAAAAGAAAGTAGGGTCATGATCTCTGCATTCAGCAAGAGTTCATTGTGAGCCTGAAGAAAGACCCGCTCTGGGCCCCAGAGTCATGATGGAGTAGGTCAATTTTCTAAATAAACGTTCATTATATTTTACCCTTTGAAGAAAAATGTTGCTTGGCCTTAAACAAATTAAGAGTGCTCAGGCTTTTTATTTGGGGTGTTTTTTAGTTGAATATTATTAAAAATAATTACAGGCTGTGGATTTAATCTAAAACACAATCAGCACCCCCAAAGTCCCCACAGTGAGTTAAAGCATCCTCCTTCTCAAAATTCAAAATTAAGTGGAAATTCAGATTAGTTTTGATTTATAACCACATTATGAACTATTTAATATTTTCAAGAAGTCATTCCCTGTGCCCATATTAAATTAATTTACAACAGAATATTATATAATTTATATATGCATGCATATAATAAATTATAACCCGACTATATAATTCTACATGTATAATTAATTACATTAACCATCTACATTTTAAGCCTACAATTAGATAACCCTAAAAGACAACCCCGTTAGCATTTTTTAATAAATACTTGTGTTTAACAGAGCACCTGATAGCTGATAGAGCAGTGTTAACATCTGTTCCATTATTTCCAGAGGACGTTGGTTGAACGCAATACTATTCACATAAAATATGCATTTGTTCTTGACTGTCAAGTACCTCTATTATTTTATTAAAAAGTCAAAAAAGAATATAATCAGACTCCATAATTTATGTGTGACATTTTCATTACAGAAAACTTTATGCAAAATTGAATTCTAAAATTTAATTTCCTGTGATGTTTAAATTACTTACTATCTGGCTCCTCTCCAAACATCGTGATCATTGAAGGCCCCATATGAATTCTATTAAGGATACATTTTGCTGCTGCCAGAATATACAGGGCATTTTTCTAAGTAACTCTAAGAATATGCTTCTTAAATATATTTTGTGCCAGTTTAAATAGTTTTTCTCACACAGGAAAGAAAAGCAGGAACTTTTCTTTCTTTTTTTAAAAAAAAAACCACAGACAGATTTTCTCTGCTTCTCTCTTTCCCACCTTGCCTGTGACCTCTTATTCCTGATACTTTAACCCAAAAGAAGCCAGCCTGGTCTAGCCTTGTCAGTTAGAGCTCACTACATCACAGGACGATAACCAGGTTCCTTCTGGCTTTCTTTTTCTTTCAGGCAATGCTGAAAAAGAGGCTTTGTCTCCGGCAGAGCCCACAGTGTGGACATCTGACGCTCTCTCTTTGTCACCCACTTGATGTGATGGTGGGGAATGCCTTCCGCCATTCCCCATTGCTACCATGCCAATGGGAGCCACTCAACTTAGCAGGATCATTCCCAGCATGCCTTGAGAAACCTGGAAATGTCATTGTACCTCACAGCTGCCAGGGGAAATAGGACGGCTAATAATGAGCAATGATTTAAATAATGAGCCTTTGAGGGAAGGAGGTGATCATTAAGTTACCTTAATGGATTCTCTTGGAGACAACAGATTTCCCAAATGGCGTTTTCAATGGGAAAAACATGGACGTGTCATTGGTGATGGGGGAAGAGAAAGTGTGAGCAATTGTCAATCAGCCAAGGTGTGGCAGGATCCCTGCTCAAGGATGCCCCACACGGTCAGGCAGCAATCCTTGGATTCATCCAGGCCAACTCCAGTAAAGGGAGCCTCCCTCCTTGCCCAGGCAGGGACACAATGAGGGTTTGGAACACAATGAGGAACGAGACAGGGTTCCTTCCTTAAGGAGTTCATAGTTCAGTAGAAGGGTAACTCCTTGCAACTGTGTAAAACTCTACATTATACAAAGTGATTTGACATGTTTCATTTGATGGTCACTTCCCTGTGAGGCAGGAGGCCAGGTGTAACTCCATCTAATGAATGAAGGAACTAAGCCACACTTGAGTGATTTCTCAGAGGTCACACCACACAAGTAAGTGGCCAGGTCTCCCAGAGACCAGGCAATCTGCTTTACTCAGATCTTAAGCTGGATTTCAATGGAGGAAACCATGATAAATGTATGTCCTGATACTGGGCATGGGGGAGCACCAGCTCATGCTCTCACTCCAGCCTCTGCAACATCAGAACAGTAACCTCAACTAAGACATCCATCCTCATAGCTTTCCTCATCCATCTGCTACTGCAAACATCTCTCTGGTCTAATTTGGGGGGGTCTTGAGGAGGTCACTCTACCAATGTCATTCCCCCAGGCTGTTACCACTACCTGAAATTCCAGCACTGTGAAAACTTTTTCCTTTTTAGGCACTCTCTTTGAAAAGATCAGCCTAGGAGAGCCAATAGAATTAAGCCATAATGAGCTAGTAAGATGCTCTTGAGGGTGAATTCATCAGATGCTTTTCTCTCAACCCCCCAACACATCTTCAGAACCATCAATGGGGCACTGCAAACACACCACCAGAATTTGGGGAAGTGTCTCCAGGATAGTTGCTGCATCCTACCTGCTCCTTTCTCACTTACAGTCCTGCTCCTTGTCCTTTAGACTTGGCTTTCCCATCAGGTGTCTCCAAACCACTGCCTTCAACTTCCCAGCGTGAGCTCTGCACAGGCCTGCATTTCCCACACCCAATTTACCTAGTGGTCAGTACATCAGGTAGACCATTGGCACGCTGGACCCCAACCTACCACCTAGTGCCCTGAGGCACCAAGGAGATGGAGACTTAATCTAAAGCAGAGAGATTTTGAGAATACGTAATGTGGTGTGTAGTGAAACCTGACTTTATGGGCCCTGTGCAAATGGCCTGTGGTCTGAGTGGGAAAGGAAGAGTGAAAGGAGGGGAGGGGAAAAAGAAAAAAGGGCATTTCCAGGCTTGACCTCTCTGAAAAGTCAACTGGTTCATTCCTCTTTAGCTTTAGAAGCACAGGAATTTGGAGGAAGGTCCTTACAAAAGTGCAATGTAGGGGAATGTATCTGGCAGAATAACTGATAATTATGAGTGTTTGATAAATAGAATCAATACTAATAATAATGTATGAATACCTTCAGGTCTGTTACTAGAAAGTTTGACAAGGGTTTCCACTTTTGTTCACCAGGTGGATGGAAGAGGATGAGAAGGTGAGGAGAAGCAAAAGTAAGTATTCCAGAGAGAGAGGGTTCCACTGTGCAAGGACATGGCGTGGTGGTATGTAGGGGAACTATAGTCAGCACAGGTTTGTCATATCAAAAAGTATCCTATATAATAAAGAGGTAATATGCAAATTGACCTTCACTCCAAACACAATATGGCCACCCCCATGTGATCAAAGATGGCCACCCCCATGTGATCACAAGATGGCCACCACAAGATGGCCAGCAGGGGAGGGCAGTTGGGAGGGACCAGGCCTGCAGGGGAGAGCAGTTAGGGGTGACCAGGCCAGCAGGGGAGGGCAGTTGGGGGCGACCAGGCTGGCAAGGGAGGGAAGTTAGGGGTGACCAGGCCAGCAGGGGAGGGCAGTTGGGGGCAACCAGGTCTGCAGGGAAGGGCAGTTAGGGGCAATCGGGCTGGCAGGGGAGCAGTTAGGTGTCCATCAGGCTGGCAGGGGAGTGGTTAGGGGGTGATCAGGCAGGCAGGCAGGTGAGCGGTTGGGAGCCAGCAGTCTTTGATTGTGAGAGGG
>NW_005871118.1:1631017-1773292 GCF_000147115.1 Myotis lucifugus | reverse complement strand
GCTGTTCCTCCATATGTCAAGCTGCTCCCACCTTAATTCCTCTTACCTTACCATTTCCCCTTTCTCAAACACACTCTTCCCCCAACTATCCATGAGAATCATTTCCTTACTTCCCTCAGGCCTCTGCTTAAATGTCATCTCTTCAGAGAGGCCTTCCCTGACCTTTGTAAAATTGCTTCCCCCATCACTTTCTGCCTTTTTATTTGGGCCTTCTTTATAGTGCTTATCACAACCTGACATGTTTGTTTGTTTGTTTGCTTGCTTGCTTGCTTGTTTTAATCGTTTTTCTTTCTCCATGAGAGCAAGGAATTTGCTGTTTTGCTCACTACTGAATCCCCAGCATCTAAAACTCAATAAATATATGAATGAAAGCATGAAGGGGGGTGCATATCTTTAAACAAGATAGGAAGACACTAACATAAGGTCTTCATTTCAGAAATCTGAAAGACAGTTTCCTTAATGAAGCCGGGTGAGTTTTTGTTGTGGTGATAGTGGTGGTTTCTTTTTGTTTTTAATCTTTGTATTAAACTCAGAACTACTCACTATTTAACCCTGCCAGCAAATATGAGCTTCCCCTGCTGCTGCTGTGATCACTGTGGTAGCATCAGCCAGGAAATGAAATCTTAATCATAGCATCTGCCACGCACCCTTCACTTACGTACAAGCCCACAAATGAAACTCCAGCGAGGCAATCTCATTTCACTAAAATGTGGTTGGACCCAATAACCAGAGGCTGGTGCTGCAGCACATCGTTCTGCCCGATGTTGCTTAATCTTGACAAGCTTCAAGGTTTATAGCACCCTAACCTTTAACTTAAACAGAAAAGCATGTGCTGGCCTTCGTACTTAGCATCCCACAAGCATTGGTGTTGTAGAAGTCTACCTGGGGCTTTTCAGTATTACTGCCTCAGTTCCTTGTCAGGCGAGAAGAAACAAGATTTTTTAAACCTATTGGGACCTACGATTACCACCGTCATTACCAGTTTACAACCTAATGGCACTTAATGTTGATGGAGAGAAAAGGAGGACAGGTCATATTGGATCCAGCTTGACCTGCCCATGAACACATGAACAGCGGAATGGAGGGAGAGGAACAGCCCTCTTCATTTCCCAGAGCTCCTGACCTGCTTCCTGTTCCAACCTGCCGGGGCTGCAGAGTGATTTCCAGGTACCTGACTGGGGCCGGGGGACCCAAATGTTGAGCCCTGTGAAAAGCGATTAACATTCCAGAGCAAATGTGTTACCCGCAAGAAAGGCCACTTCCAGGAGCACCTGGGGGCCACTGAGCCAGGTGCAGGTTGGTCCCCGTGACCTCAGGGAGTCACTTGCAGCTCGGATGTCAACAGGTGAGAGCAGCAATCACTGGCGCAGGCAATTTTATTGATGGAATTGGGTTTACAAATTACCCTCAAAACATACTAAAGTGAAATATTAAATTCCCCCTTCCCTAGCGGACTCCTTTTGCATTGGAAAGAAGGAAAGGCAAAACACCACCTTTCCTAATATCCATGTCCCCATGACAGTAATACCTATTAAGGAGACTGAGGGATTTTTGGACTGACTATGGTGAGTGAAGACTTGCTGTACAGATACAATCTAAAAATAGATCAATAGCTTGATCAAATAAAATCTAAAAGTAATTACTACAAGCTGGAAGACTCCAAAAAGCATCTATAGGCAGGTTCCTAATGTGCTGGAAACTTCTCTTAATGAATGAAGGCATAAGAACCAGCTATACTTTAGAAATCACACCACCAATATCTTTCAACATCCACCTTCTGGTGGTAATTTGGGGTAGTGGTGCTCTCCTTGATCTTAGAGGGGGCAATTCTCCCCAAATAAGCTTGAATGCTTGAATGATGGACTACAAACAATGGCCCTCAATTCTAGATGCACATTGAAATGACCAATGACACATCCTAGTCTCTATAGATGGGGTCCAGGCAATGGTGTTTGTAAAGATCCCCTCGACGAATCAGTGAAACCAGGGATGAGAAACAGGGTTTCTCAAACTTGTCTGGATAAGAATCACTGGGTGACTCATGTTACACGACAGACAGGTACCTTGCCCTCCAGAATCTGATTCAGCGGGACTGGAACAGGGCCCTGGGATCTGTATGTTTTTATAAGCACCCTATGAAATTTTTATGACCAGGCAAATGTGTGAAACCCTGATTTAACACACCTCCTCACTTTACAGAGGCAGTCTGTTGTGATTCTTTCAGTGTAAGATCCTCATGGGTGGAGCTACTCCTGACGTACATTAGTATTGTCCTCAGAGCCTGATACACATAGTAGGTGTTTCATAAATAATTTTTTAATGAATAAATAGACTAATGGAAAAAGCAGCCAACCTGGTTTCAAATTTCTTATTTGGCCTCTTAATGATCACATAATCTTGGCCAAACTCAAGACTTTGATCCTTCATATTAAATTAAGACTGATTCCACCTACTGCCATAGGGATCAGATAAGATATTGTTTTCAATTAATCTATATATACAAAACGCTAATATGCAAATAGACCGAATGGGGGAACAACCAAACAACCAGTCACTATGACATGCGCTGACCACCAGGGGGCAGGCGCGGAACATGGTGTGCATTGGCAGCAGACGGCAGAGCACAGAACATGGCAGACGTCAGCCACAGTGGGATGGTGAAGCAGGTGAGCGAGGGCACCAGACCAAGGCGGGACACTGGTCGCTGTCATTGGGGAGAGCCTCTGGTGGTTACTGAAAATTCTTTGCTCCCATGTGCCATGGTCCCACCTGGCTCTCGCACCTGCTGCCAGCCCCATTCACACCCACTGCCGGTGCCGGAGCCACCACTCTCACCCACTGTCGGAGCCTACAGCGGTGCAAGTGTTGGCTGCTGTCCCCAATCATTCCTCAGGATTTCTCCACCTTCCCCTGTTCCTGAGGGGTGATTGGGGCAGGAGCTGCCACTTGCACCTGCTGCTGGCACCGGCCCCAATCGCTCTGTGCCATCAGCAGGTGCGAGTGGGGGCCGGCACCATCAGCGCATGTGGGTGATGACGGCGGGAGCGGGGCTGCCAGCAGACAAAAGACCAGGGGCCACAGTGGGAGTGGCCGGGCAGGGGGGCAGAGGATGGGCCAAGACCCGCCCCTGTGCCCACCACAGCCTTGCAGCCTTTTGAGGTGCACAAATTCATGCACTGGGCCCCTAGTTTTCATATAAAATTTCAGACATACATTAAGCATTGTCAGTATAAACAGAAAGTAAGGGCCAGAAGTGAGAGCAACCCTCACTACACAGAGCTCACGAATGGTAGAACTAGAACTAGCCCAAAGTTCCCTAACTCCCAGACAGGACTACTCACCACTCTGGCTCTAGGCATGGAATTTTCTGGCAAGTGGCTCAGCTGAAATACTTCATACAAACTAGTGTGGTAGCACTATCTCTTCAGGGAAGACATTTGTCTTCAAATCTCCCCAAAAGTTCATAGTTCTCAGAAATGAACTTCAAGCCCCTCGGTGAGAAACCAACAGCCACCCCAATGGAACATTAAGGTTCCTGCATTTTTCTATTGGAATAGGATGCAGGAGGGGAAAATGGGGTTGTGCACCTGCACACAGACAAGCTCAGCCAGGTGAGAGAAAGGGTGGCCTAAGAGCTGTGGGAAGACACTAGGAAGGCCTAAGGTCACTGTTATCCTGAGTTCTGTTCATTCCTGGCTTCCATTTTGCACATTAGTAGGGGTGTTCAAGAGTGGCAGAGGGAGGCTGAGAGGCGGGGGTAGGACAAAGTGGCCTTCCACCATTGGAAAATATAGCAGAGCTCATGCCAGCCAATGGCATGTCAGGTTATCATTTTTGTATTAGAGGTTCTAGAAAATCCAATTCATGATCTAGATATGATCTTTGGTTTTATTTCATTTGGCTAGTAGGTAAAATACCAACTTAAAATATGTGATCATATCCTTGCCTGCTTATTCATCTTATTGCCTAGGAGAGATCTTTAGCTCTTTAGCCTAGTTATAAGGCCCTGGTTTCATGCCTCGTGTTCTCTCTGCTCTAAACAGTTTTCCCTTCTTTTTTTCTTGGTTATCTCTAACTCCTGCTTCAAGATCCAGATTAAATTCCATTTTTAATGTGGTCCCTTCTCCTGGTCCCCATTTAAACAAGCTTTATTTCTATGGGATTCATGAGAGGCAGTGTGACATAGATGGGGGAAATAACTTTTAGAAACACAGTGACAGTTTCTCAATTCATCTTGGACAAATTATTAACCTTTCTGAGAATCAGTTTGCTGTATTCTCCTGATCTATTTAAAAACGTATAATGTGATCTATGAAAATATATAATGGTTTTTACCTGGGAATATTGTGATAGTTAAATGAGATAATAATGTAAAGAACCTTGCATAGTCTCTAGCACATACTAAGGTATCAATTAATGTTAAGTTTCTTATGCTTGGCATAAAGTAAATATACAACATTTATAGAATGAAGAAATCCCTATCTGTGCCCAGAACACAGCTCTAAAATTTTTAGTAGTCATATTCCAAATGGCTATGAGAGGTCAATATTGCTCCTGAGTGTTTACCAGTCTCTCTCTTCCTCTATATATCCTTCTCTCTTTTTATCCTTATTCTCTCTCAAGCTTAAGTTGTCATAAACACTGAAGTAGAACACAAATGGCACATGTATTCTATATCTGACATAGACCACAAGGCTATTCCCAATAAGTCTGAAAACACAAAATTCCCACTATGCAAATTCATGCAGATCATAGTGATCACTTCCCTTTCTCTAAGTGCTAATAATTGATGCATTGAGTAACCTACGTTGGCTCAACGTCAGATATTATGGTCCAGAGATTATAGACTCCTCTTTTCTCCTAGATTTCCCAGAAATGCAGGGCACTATAGGACAAGCAATCTGTGTGGGTAAATCCTACCTTTGACCCACACAAATCAAAAGATTAGGCTATATTAAAGCTATTATATTGAAAAGCTTGTATAAAAGCCCAAGGATATTTTATATGAAACATTGTGGGGTTTTTTTTAATCCAAATCTATTCGCAGTTCCTAGGAAGACACATACAATTTGAAGAAATGAATATACTTTCTATCAGACTCCACAGATACCCAGTGGTGCCCACAGAAGAGGCCTACAGATCTTCCATTTAATATGTTTACTGAAATGTGTGAGTCTGACCATCGAAATCCTCATTTCCTGGCCCTATCCTGGTGAAGAACAGTTTCAAAACGGTGAAGAAACACCCTATGGCAGGGGTGGGCAAACTTTTTGACTCGAGGGCCACAATGGGTTCTTAAACTGGACCGGAGGGCCGGAACAAAAGCATGGATGGAGTGTTTGTGTGAACTAATATAAATTCAAAGTAAACATCATTACATAAAAGGGTACGATCTTTTTTTTTTTTAGTTTTATTCATTTCAAACGGGCCAGATCCGGCCCGCGGGCCGTAGTTTGCCCACGGCTGCCCTATGGCCTCCTGGCCCCAGTTCTGGATCTTCTAATGTGGTAATTAACTAACTAACATTTAACTAATGCACAATTGGGTTGCCCAGCACCATTGCAGTTGGGAAATTTTTACCTTAGGAGATCTGCCTTGCCAAGGTAGATGCCAGAAACTGCTTTTCCTGGACTCCCTTGGTGCTAGGCCCAAGCCTAGAGCCCAAGCTTGGGACCGTGAGATAGCCTTGGTCAAATAAGGTATATTTGGGAAGAGAGAGATGAGAAGAAAGAAATCTCCATGTGGAGCCCATACTGACAGCAGACAGAGCATGGTAGAAAGTCATCCAGCATCCAGAGGTGTGGCAGGATGGGCCTAGTGCTAGGGTCGTGTATGGTGACCACGATGCCTGCTCCCAGTACAGCAGTGCTGGGTCTCCAGTGGAGCCTCCACCAGTGCAATTTGGGAATTGCTCCTGGTCATACGGCCTCCAAGTCTGAGTGTCTGGCCCTTCTGGAGGCTCTATCTACCACCTACTGTTATTTAGAAAATTCTTTTTCTACTTAAACTACCTAATAATGATTCTGCTGTTTGCAACTAGGTACCCTAACTGATGAACAGATATAACCAACCTTGGCAAGTCATTCACTTCTATGGCCCTACTTTTTCTCAGCTAAAATTGTCTAAATCACCTCTGAAGTGCTGTCTAGTCCTAAAAGTCTGTATTTATTTAACACTCCAAGCTGATTTTTCAGGGTGACTTTTCAGGTCAATTCACAGACCAGCCTTCACAGGTCTTGCAATTTGGAAAGGAAAACCAGTGCACATCATGTTTCAAAAAGTGATTCTTACCTCCTAGAAATGATGATGTTTCCATGGCATCATTCTCCCTCTTACTTAGCAGGTATTATCAACAATGTGTTAGGCCAACAGTGTCCCCTGCAGTAGCACTACAGGAGATGAGTGACAAGGAGAAAAATTAATATTTTTCAATGCCCATGAATAAGCACTGGGTTAGGCATAGCCATATGTATGAATTGTCTCATTTTAATCTTCAGAGTAACTCAGAGATTAGAATCATGATTTCATTTTACAGAGAAGAAAACTGAGACTGGAAGCCATTCAGATATTTGTGCAAGTTCATACAGCAAGTGAGTAGTAATGATTCAATCTAGGCCTTCTCTCTGCAAGTTTACGGCTTGGCCTGACACCCAGGGTAAAATTGGTCAGAAGAGCTCAGCTCCACACTCATTGCCAAGTCTTGTCAGTCAAAGTGGACTTGAGAGTTGAAATTGTCTTCTAAAATTAAGAGCAAGCTGGTTTTGCCTGAGTAACCTAGGATATTCCTAATAAGGCTCATGATGAGCTTCCCAGGAGAATGGAATCTTAAAGAGAATTTCAAAGATGGGAAGAAAGTCAGATGCATACCAAGAATGCAAAGACTCAATAAGAAAAAAATACATTCTAGTTTCCTAATACCCTCCCCCGCTTTTTAAAATAATCTCTCCATTAACCCAGTTCGTTTACTAAAAACAGAAAACAAAATGAAAGCCCAGCGCCCTAATGTATGTGACGCTCTTGCAGGAAACTACTAAATGTTTATTAAGGCCATACCATACATGAAAGCAAAGAGGGAAAGCATGGAGCCTGTTTCACATATTGTTACAAATCTGTAATGTTAGTATAAAAGGGAAAACTGATTCCTACCAATTATGAAAATGTACGGGATTAAATCAATAGCTCTGCCAGATCTGACCAGCATCTGGTCTGCAGCAGGGGCCAAATAGATCTCATTTGGGATATTTATGAAAAGTAACTTCTAAAACATAAATCAGGACTATAAAATCATCATCTGATTACCAAAAATTTTAAAAGCAGAGAAGAAAGCAAATTCAAGTGTGAAATATGGTTTTGGAGAAGGGAGGAGGCAGGCAGCTTTAGCACAGACAAGAAGCAAAACTCAAAGAGCAAGAAGAGGGAGGGATGAATGTCTCCTGTAGAAAATTTAGGCTGTGCCTTTCTGGACAGGGCGCATGGTGAGGAGTCAAAGCAATTAGGCATTTCATTCCAGCCCTTCTTGCAACCCAGCACTCTCATTTCCACCGATGTTTTAGGCCAGCCGAAGAGAGGCATGGAGCCTTACTTAACCAAAATATCATTTTAATTTATTTTTTTATATCTAGATATGGTCTTAAACCATATAATCTCTCCATTAACCCAGTTTGTTTGCCTGAGTAACCTAGGATATTCCTAATAAACCCAATGGAGAACTTATGAAGCGAAGTAAAAAAAAAAAAAGAGAGAAAATATTGATATATTTTGAAGCAAATAGGATGGAGAGGGGTTTGGTTTACACGGTTCTAGTTTGTAACACAAAGTTTAACCAAAGGCTCTGGAATGCTGACACTGCCCTGAGGACCCCTGTCAGGAAGACTATGTGAGTTCTTGGAGACCTGATGCTTCTTATCCTCCATCCCTTCATAACAAATTAAAGTCACAGCCAGGTCCCGTTTTCTCATTTTAAAGGAATGCCCAATTTTAGACTCAACCTAATAGATTTTTATGATTATATGAGTTTTTAATTAGATAATTTCAATATCCTGTTCTCCCATCTCTTCCCGAATCATGAAGACAATTACAACAATCTTTTCCTTGGCAGGGTGGGCAGGGGCGGAGAAAAGAGGTTTAATAGGGGAGAAAATCGCTGAAAATAACTGCCTTTGCAGAAATCTTTTTACGGGCTGGACATATGAGCACCCAAAGCCATTGTGTTGGTTTTGTTTTTTGTTTTTCTCATTTCAATATATAAAATTAAATGAAGACATTACTTTATTTGACAAACATTTTTAGCACTTAGTAGCTGCTATGTGCACGGGTAAAAGTGAAGGACATAGGATGAGAAAGATAATGTTATCTTTGTTGAGGGAATACACAGTTTAGTCTGAAGGATCAACAATATAAAGAGGTTATTTCTATGTATTCTGGTAATACATATGGGAGACTTATGCTCCCATGAGTAGGGGCACAGAGGAAGTGGGAGATCAAGTACAACTTCCAGGGCCCTAGCCAGTTTTGCTCAATGGATAGAGCATCAGCCTGAGGACTGAAGGGGGATGGGTTTGATTCTGGTCAAGGGCACATACCTAGGTTGCAGGCTTGATCCCAGGCAGTGGTCGAGGCACATGCAGGAGGCAACCAATCGATATGTCTCTCCACATTGATGTTTCTCTCTCTGTCTCTCTCCCTCCTTTCCACTCTCTCTAAAAATCAATGGAAAAATATTCTCGGGTGAGGATTAATAAAAAAGAACAACTTCCTGGGAGAAGTGATACCTCAACTAAATCCAGAGAGTAATCTGGAGTAAGCCAGGGGAACAAAGGAGCTTCCAGGCAAGGGAAACAGCTAGAGCACTGACACGGGGGTTACCAGCAGCCTGGACAGTAGAGGGGACCAAAGTGCTTCTGGAATGTACAGTACAGAGAAGTGGGAAATGGCAGAAGATGATTCCAGAAGGGCCAGATCAGAGAGAACCTATATTCCATGTTAAGGGAGATACATATCTTCCCCGAGGGAAGTTCATTCAACAAAGGACTGTTATTTGGGAACATCACTGTTATTTGGGAAGTCTAGAAAATGCTGGAAGATTCATTTTCCACCAGCAAACACAGCTGATCATATTTACCCACTTAGCTGTGGCTACAGCCCAATGTACTTATAAGGTGTCCAGAGTCTAAAATGGCCTATGACAACAGACTATGCTGAAAGAGAAGAAGAAATTAGGAGATGAATTCTGGAAGACTGCAGTTAGTTTGGGTAGTGAAAACTGGTGATGTAGAGTGGACCAGAATCATAGGAGGCAGCCACGCAAGATTATCTTCTTTCCTCTGTAGGAGGTTGCTGATGTCTGTTGGTTTGTTGTTGGTTGGTTGGCTTTGAATTAACATAAGATAGAAGATCATTCTGAAATTTCTAATTAGCCACTACTTCTCTACCTCAACAAATCAATATTTGTAAATTGGATGCCTCCTAGGTATGTAACAATTTCCTCTTACACATTTTCATGAGCTTTCCCTCAATTGCATTTGCAAGGGAGATAGAAGACAATTGTTAGTGCCACTTTTCAGGCGAGAACACAGAGGGTCCCCTCCAAAGAGGATGCCCACTTGCCCTAGGTCACCTAGCCGACCACGGGTGAGTAGAGCAAGTTTTAGACTCCTGCCTCCTGCCCCTATCCAGGCACTCCCCAGTGACAGTGTCTGAAAGTCTGAAATAATAAGTGACTTATAAACAGAAAGACTGAACAGTGATGGCTTAATAATTTTGTCTGGTTTCAGCAATCTAGAGTTTACACACAAAACTATATTTTGGAGATTCCAGAACAGCACAAGAGGAACAGAGGAAAGAAAGCAACTTTAAAGTTACACAGACCAGAATTCAAAGCTCAGTTATTTACTAGTTGCATGACTTTGAACAAGTTACCTAGTGCCTTTAAATATCAGTTTTCTCATCTGTAAATTGGAAGAACAAAATATTCCTCACCAAAAAGAAAATAATAGAAGAAAAGCATTTAGGAGAGTATCTGGTATTAAGTGTTACCTCAGTGGTCACTATCACAAATAGGACCATTATTCTGTACCAATTTACGCCCTTTGTCCCAAAGCATAATACTAAAACTTTTTCAGCAAATCTACAGAAAGTTTTGCCCTACATATACTTTAAAAGGTTTCAAAATATCAAAAGCGTACTTTTGGCTCCACAGTGATGCATCTGCGTTCTCTAAGCACCCGATAACCAGTTGGAATAATGTCCTAATGCCTCCGTGAACCAGTTTATTATTAATTTTCCTCTGCTGATCAAGACAGAGAGGATACAAATCATTGATCGCCAGCAATTGTTTTTCCATGCCTGGGATATGATTAAATGGTCTGCAATGTTGAAAAAGAGATGATTAAGGGGAGAAAAGTGATAAAACAGATGTTGAATAAAAAAAATACAATTTCCCATTGACTAAAGTAGTAGTTGTGCCCATGAGAATTAGCTACACAATACAGTCTTCCCTCAAGGGCTTCCGAGGCATTCTGTTCCTGTTCATTTGCCCCCTGGAAAAAAAGCCCAACCCCCTCAGGGAGACATGAATTATTCTGTTTATTACCCTAGTCTGTAATGTACACTATATCTTAAGTGTACAGACTTTAAGGTTAAGATCCAGCATATTTCTTAATGCTTACTTTGGTCTAGGAGTCTAACAAGCGGTACCACACCTTTCATGAACTTTAACAACAACTTCGGCAAGCTGGTTTGCTCTCACACTCAAAAAACCAAGCGTGAAATGTAATATCGTCAGGCAAAACTTTCTATTGCTGTCATTTCAAGGGAAGGTACCGAGAGCTCTTTGCAAGTGGCTTTTTTTGCTAGAGACCATCTACAGCCTAGTAACCAGAAAGTACCTTAGGGTTTGCCAACAGTTTACTTCTGTGGATAAAAAGAAATATAATTAAAGAGGAGTGGAGGGATGAGTGGATAAAAATAAAACTAGAAATCTGAATTAACACTCTTATTCAAATGATCTAAAGCAGCGATTCTCAACCTGTGGGTCGCGACCCCTTTGGGGGTCGAACAACCCTTTCACAGGGGTTGCCTAAGACCATCGGAAAACACATATATAATTACATATTGTTTTTGTGATTAATCACTATGCTTTAATTATGTTCAATTTGTAACAATGAAAATACATCCTGCATATCAGATATTTACATTACGATTCATAACAGTAGCAAAATTACAGTTATGAAGTAGCAACAAGATAATTTTATGGTTGGGGGTCACCACAACATGAGGAACTGTATTAAAGTATCACGGCATTAGGAAGGTTGAGAACCACTGATCTAAAGTATCCCATGTTGAAAAAAAGAAATGTAAATATCACTCATGTGACCAGAAACCTGAAGAACAAATTACTTGCTTTTATTTTTTTTAATATATTTTATTGATTTTTTACAGAGAGGAAGGGAGAGGGATAGAGTTAGAAACATCGATCAGCTGCCTCCTGCACACTCCCTACTGGGGATGCACCCGCAACCAAGGTACATGCCCTTGACTGGAATCGAACCTGGGACCCTTGAGTACACAGGCCGACACTCTATCCGCTGAGCCAAACCGGTTAGGGCTAAATTATTTGCTTTTAAATGAGTTCCCTCATTACTTCCCCATCTCCCAAAATATAAAGATGCCCCAAATATAAAGCCTAATTACCTTAGGTTATACCACTGAAGGTAATTAGGCTTTATTTTTAGAATTCTGCATAAAAAGGAGTTAAGATATTTTTAGTAAATAAAAAACTGAGGTGTGAATGATGAGGAGGACATACAAAGGAAAAATTTGTAAGAAGAGACTTCCTCATACCTTACCTACTGAGAACTAATTCTAAGTTAAGCTTCTAGTTGCCAAGATTTAATATTCTGAAGCATTTAGATTCCAACCAGAAATTTTTCAAGTAATTTCAAAAGAAGCGATCTGCCATTTTCTTTTAAAGTAAGCTATGGTCATTAGTCTATATATCAAACATTTTGATCTAACTTCTGCGTACATGAAAGGATTGTACTTCCTGGCCCCCTTGTGTTGGGTGAAGCCAGTGACTAGTTTTGACCAATAACTGCTGAGCATAAATGACATATGTCACATCTGAGTTGTGCATTTAATTCCTGGAATCATTCCCCAGAGATTTCATGTTCCCTCTGGCACATTGCCAGTGATAACTGGCAATATTCCAGATGATTGCTCTGTCATCCTGGGTCCAGAAATTAGAACAACCAATGAGGAGCATCTTGCTAAGTGAAGATGGATATGTGACATGTGAGAGACATAAATCTACATTGCTTGAGGTGGATAATATTTGGGGGTTTTGTTACAGCAGCATAACCTAACCCATGCTGATTGATATACTTTTCATAACTGCACAACTCTAACTCACTGAGGTAACTTCCCTCATTCAGGACTGCTGCTCCCTCTCACACCCTCTTTCTTCCCTCCTCTTCATTCAACTACAGCACTAATTCAATCAAAAAATCTTCTCTGCTGTACTGTGCCTAACAAAGTTGATGTTGACAGGACACAATAATTTATGGCCAGTATGTTAATTTATTTATTGGGCATTTTATTAACCTATACTTCTTGCAGTCTGTGCATTTTAATTGGTTTATAGTGGGATTATTAATTTGCCCCTGTGTATGAAATGGGTCATTCATAATTCACCTGTGGCATGACCAAACATTAATTATCAGGATCTCACTAATAGTGAGACCACTAATTGTGAAGATAAAATACATTCACTTGTACTTTGCAAATTCCTTTGCCTTTTCTAATAGTAGTGATAGGACATTTTATTAAATTTAGATTACTGGGTTTGAATCTAACTTAGATCAGTAACCTGGCTAACATTTTACCAATATTATAAGCATGGAATAGAAAGGAAGAAGATGATTATGAATAAATTAATGATTTATTCCTCCCACTGATAAAATAATTAAAGATGTATCTTTCCAGAATGTTCAGTGTTCTAGAAACAAAATTTAAATGCCTATTTTAGGCTATTTCCAGATTATGCATATATCAGAGTTGTTTGATTGCAGGAAACAGAGTACCTTTGGATAAAAGGACAATGTTGGATGTTATTGTGATGATATGGAAAAGCTCACAGGAACTAAAAGAAGGCTTAATAACAGCTAAAAAAAATATGCAGGAATCAAGAAGTGTTAAAGTCCAAAGAGAAAATTACTGATTGCTAAGCTTAGCCCACATGTCCATACTAGGTCTATATCACGTGGTGGCAAGAAAAATCTGTGAAGAAACAACTTTAGCTTACAAAGTAGAACAGGATCCCTAATTTATCCTCCGAATAAAATGATACACATTTGGGGGGAATGTTTATTCCCCAAAAGGAAGTCAAAGTGCTGTTAATAGAGAAAACGTCTGCTGGATAGCTAAAAAAAATTTTTTTAAATCAAATATCTACTATAATCTACACAAAAAGATTTTATGAAGCCTTTAGTAAAGCCTTTCATAAATTAACATATACCAAGACATGTAATCTATTAAATTCTGTAATGTGTCAGTCAGAATTCAGTCAGTGAAAGGAAATCACTCTGGATGTTCCAATCAGAAAGGGACTTAATTCAGATAAGAACTATAACATGATATTTTTGACACCAAAAATATCACCAACCTACAATACCAATGTGGGTGGTTTCCAGGAGGTATCTGCAATCCAATGGCAAAACTTTCATCATCTGTCATCTGCCAAAACCTGAGACCTACCTACTTCTGTCCCAGGAGCAATAGTGGCCTCTGCATATCTTCGGCTTTCCAAATCTCATAACTCTCTTTGGTGAACTCATAACCTGGAACCCTGCTGCAATGATTCTGGGAAAAGGCTTTCTCCAGCTTTCAGCTCCTGCAATTCAGGAAAGAACAAAGGAAAGGGAAAATAGTGCTGAGCTTCCCACAGATAATCCAGCACTGAATAAATAACTCGTTGTTTGATGTGTTTTTTTTTCTTTCAGAAACTGTCACATAGCTGCAAAATTTATGTAAAATTGGGACTTTAAGGTTATTAATTCCACCCATACCTTTCTAAGTAGGTCTTTATAATTCAAGATTATTTTATCCCATGTACCACTTCTTCTCTCACTCAGTCAATAAATATTGGATATCTACCACATGCCAGACATTCAAATACATGCATTGGTGATGTAAGTTAAAAAGCCTAAGTTCCTTCCCTTAGGAATCTTACAGCCTAGACAGATGACTAAAACAAATACAAATGTGTGTACAAGGTGCAATGAAAATATAGGAAAGGAAGACTTTCCAGGCAGATGAACTTTTGAACTAAAATTTGAAGGATGACTAGTCTATCTTTAGGCAGTTAAGAATAGGGATGGTATTCCAGGGATTTTTCTTCTAAACAGGAGTTCTGTTCACCTTCCCTGGCACCAGTATCTCACTATTTTGAATATTGTAATTTATATGTTAATATCTGGTAGGCCAAGTTTTCCTTCATACACTTCTTTTTCAAATGCTTTCTTATTTTCCCACACTGATATTTACAAATAAACACTAAAATTGCTTTACCACTTCCAATGGGATTTTGATTAAGATTGGCTTATATTGTATTAGGTGGTAATTTAATACCCAAAGCTCAAAAACAAAGCCAAGGATTTAGCAGAACTATTAGACATCATCTATTCAGCTTTATTTGATACCTTCTGTATATTTCTCTTTTGTTTTTTTAAGCATGCTTCTCCATATGTCTCTTTATCCCTGAACTGTGGTATATTCACTATAAGTTTTTGGTATGGAATGCTCTATATTGATTTTTCCTGGAACATACTGTGATCTTTGATTTATTCCTTCCTTTAGTTAGGAAAAGTTTTCTTCTATAATATCTTTAAATAAATTATCTGTACCATTATTCCTCTCTTTTAGGAATACCAATTATGTATATTTTGAAATTCCTTTATTCTTTTATTGAATTTTCATCTATCATTTTCTCTAGAATTGATTTTATACTTACTTTCTTTGTAGTTTATTTTCACAAGCCTATACAAAATGTTACTCTACCTTTGGTCAATTTCATACTAGATTATGAAGCATGTAATTTTCAACTCATAATATTTTGTTTTGCTTTGTGTTGCTAGTTTTTTTTAATCTCCTTCCATTGATCTGACCTACAATTTCTGCATTCAATCTCTGTATCACTTCTCATAACTTATTATTTTTAAAAGATCTTATTGTATACTAGAGGCCCGGGGCACGAAATTCGTGCACAGGTAGGGTCCCTAGGCCTGGCTGACAATCGGGGCTGATCAGGTTCCCCACCTCCCCGCCTCCCCACCTGCTCCTTCCCTTGCTTCCTCAGTGCCCCGCCACTGCCACTGGTTGCCCACCATGTTCTGTGCCGCCCCCTGGTGGTCAGCGCACATCATTGCAAGCAAGTGAACTCCCAGTCTCCTGGTCGAACTCCTGAGGGGACACTTTGCATACTAGCCTTTTATATATATAGATAATTTCTTTGAAGTATAAGACCTATTTAAAATCTTTCTTTATTGTCTGTGAATGATTCCTCGTGTGGATGCGTATTCTTTATCTTCCTTTTGTTTATCTTTCTGTACTCATTTTCTTTCTTTTTTTTAATCCTCACCTGAGAATATTTTTTCATTGATTTTAGAGAGAATAGAAGAGAGAAGGAAAGACAGAGAGAAATATCGATGTAAGAGAAACACATTGATTAGTTGCCTCCTATACACGCCCTGATCAGGGCAGGGCCAGGGAAGAGCCTGCAACCAAGGTACATGCCTTTGCCTGCTCCCTTTGGTCCGCAGGCCAATGCTCTATCCACTGAGTCAAACTGACTAGGGCTGTACTCATTTTCTTTTGAAGATTTTCACACACAGTTTCCATCTTTCTGCTTGTTTTTCAATGGAGTCACCACCTGCTTACAAATATTAGTTTAGTGGAAGACAGAAAAAGAAACTAGGGAATTCAGAGTTGCTACTTAACTTTGTGGTTGTGTTATTTGGCTATCACAGCATTGAATATATTTAACAAACTACTCCAAAACTCAATGTCTTACAAAATATTTATATATGGGTTTGTGAGTTGGCTGGAAAAGCTCTGCTTCAGCTGGGTTGGCTCCATGCTGCTTGTATGGTTAATGTATTCTCCATCTCACACTGGAGCCAGTGAAAAGGAAGTAGCTTCCTGGGGCATGCTTTTCTCATGACAATCACAGGAGCATAAGACAGCAAGCCAAACTAAGCACATTTCTGTTTGCATCATCATTGCTAATAGTCCATTGGCCAAAGCAAGTCACATGACCAAGCCCAAAGTCAACTAATGAGAAATATGCTCTGCCACTATGAGCCATGGAAGAGCATGGATATATAATTGCATCAAAAGACAAAGTAAATAATGTCACAATTGCCTTTAACAAATTGATTATACATTTTTTCTTCAGCCAAGTTTACCAAATCCATCGTTTCTGCTGTCCTAGGGCCATTCCTCCTACAGTTTTGGGCTTCAACTAGTCAGTGAGATTCACAGTAAAACCATTAAGTGAGAAGCTTTCTGGGTTCTGACCTGGAAATTACTGGTTCCCTCTCTTACCTTCCTTTGCCCTTTACCCTTCACCTCCAGCATTCCCTCTTACTGAACTATAACATGATAGACAGAAACAGCATGCCAGCATGGTTTCTCCCTCAAATCTACCTTCCTCACCTTTCAGTGGGTGAAATGAGGTCTTTCTAGAGGCATTTTCAACCTCTCCTTTGACCTGCCTTTGCCCTCAGAAGCATCATTGTCTACATCTGCCAGATTTATGCTTTATTAACCCTAGATTTTAACCCAAGAATGATCCAAGGATCCATATTCTACTCTCAGCTAGCTCCCACATCTCAGCCCAGAAGCCACAGCATTTACCATGTGTGCTTCTTGCTTTGTGGCTTGGGTTGTGTCATTTTTCTTTGGTTTCATTGAATAAAGAGGGTTTTTTTCCTCTATCATTTTTTTCTTTTTCTTTGAAGTTTTGAGTGGGTTTTGAGGGTTAAAATGTTTTACTTTGCCATTTTAAAATGGAAGCCACAAGATTATATATTGAATGTACAATCAAATTAGAAACCCCAGGATTTTTTTTTAATTTGGTTCCACTCAGTCATGTCATCTGATACTATAGTTATACAGTTGACTTTCTGGATTTAAGAGTGTAACTCTAAATTTATCCCTGTTAAATGATGTCTTGTTAAATTCAGTCTTGTCTGAGATTTTAAAGGATCCTAGTCCTGGCATAAAGTATATTTATCCAGTCCTTCCATCTTCATATCATTCATAAATCCAACCATTTTACTGTTAATATGCTCATCTAATCACTGCTAAAACTGTTGAATCAGGTGGGGCTAAAGGTTACCATCCCTATCTCTCCCATAGTTTGTCAGTCACCATGACCTGTTTAACCTACATTTATTTGTCTTATGTCTAAGGATAATGTGGTATATTCTGTCAAATGGTTACTGAAATTCAGATTTTTTTGTCTGCAGCATTATCTGGTCAACTAGAGTAGGAAGCTACTCTGTGTGTCCCCTAACAGAGCTCCCTAGCCCCATCCATCATGTGAGAACACAAGAAGTCATCTGCAACATGGAAGAGGGCCCTTAACCAACCAGGCTGGCACCCTGACCTCAGACTTCCAGCCTTCAGAACCATGAGAAATAAATTTCTGTTGTCTATAAGTTACCCAGTCTGCAGTATTTTGTTATAGCAGCTGAACAGACAAAATAGGAGCTAATAATTTTAGAAGATAAAGACAAGACAAAGCAGAAGAAAGAGGAATGGGAGAATAAAAGTGGAGGAAGGGGGAAGCAAAAAGAGGAGGGAGAACATAGATATTTGCTTAGAGAATAATGAAGAAAAATAAAGGGAATGGAGAAACTGATAATATAATGCAGTCATGGAATGAAAGAGAAATGAGAAATATTTTAATCCTACTTGCTGTATTCAGGGAAGTAACTATCTAACCCAGAGTTATCAATGCTATGTTCTGCAGAAGAGAATATTTAGAAGTGTCACACTGTAGAATAGATGCTTTAACTGAAGGACTTCTCAGAGTCTTTGCATGCTAATGGATATGCTATCCAGAATTGAACAAAAGTGTTTGATCAGGAACCCTTTCTACACTAGCCATCCCTCAGGATTATGGTTACCAGACCACGTTTTATGAAAGGCTAGCATAAACAATCAATTTTATTGTTTGACCTACTTGGAGAGCACATGAAATGATTGTCAAATTTGCCTTGACTTTACAATGAGGAATTACTTTAGTTTGACTTTCTTCATTGGAAAAGAGGAAGGTAAAGCGCATTGGTCTGTAACGTGTAGCTCCAGAGACTAGAGTCAAAGTGAAACTCACATAGAAAACAAGACCTGAGATAAAGGTAGCAGGGGAAAGAAAAAAAAGAATTAAACTTGAAGGCAAGTCCACACTTTGCCATTTCTGTCCAGAGACCATTGTTTGAGCAAAAAAATTTTCTCTGTGCCCGGCCAGTGTGGCTCAATGGTTGAATGTCAACCCATGAACAAAGAGGTCACAAGATTGATTCCCAGTCAAAGCACATGCCTGGGTTGCAGGCTCAATCCCCAGTGGGGACCATGCAGGAGGCAGCCAATTCATGTTTGTCTCTCATTGATGTTTCTATCTCTCTATCCCTCTCCCTTTATCTCTCCCTAAAATCAATAAAAACATATTTTTAATTTTTTTTTTAAATCTGTGTTTTCTCCATGTAAAATGGGGACAATACTCATCCTTCTAGATCACAGAGCTGGTGTGGGTATTCAGTGAGATAATGCCTATGAAAACATTGTAAATGTAAAGCACTTTACAATTGCAAATGTATATTACTCGGGAAATGCTAACAGCTATAACAAGAAAATCTCAGTGATTTAACATAACAAAGATTTATTTCATGCTCCAGTCACAGTCCACAGCAGATCAGTGCGGTGAGCGGTTGTGTTGGTGTGCTCTACTTACTCATTCAGAGACCCCCCTTCCCATCTGGTGATGCTACCATTTTCATCATGCGACTACCAAGGTGCTGGAAGGGATGGGAGTACATGGAAGTCCTAATGGGCCATCCCACTAACAAGAACAGACAAATCGGCCCAACTACCTGAAACTGGCTGGAAAAAACATGTTCCCAGGAAGAGAGAAGAAGCATACATATGGGCATTCTATGTCACAAGGTGTTGCTAGTAAATGACTAAAAGCAGAAAGAAGAGAATGCATTGTGCCTTACACCCTGCCAGCCCAAGGGCTGTTCTCTCTGAACCATCTAAATCTATGATCTAACTTAACCAAGACTGACTCAAAAGGAGGATTTCATATTTCAAGCTGACAAAGTGTAACTTAAATCTATTCACTCTAAATAAAAAGAACTTTTGAGTATTGAAAACCAGGCAAATGAGATCCTCATTATAACTTTCTAATAATTAAGTAAAAGCGAATGCTCTTAGAAAAAAAATTCCCCTGCCTTCCTCACAGTATGAGGTCCACCATGCCTTAAGGTACTGCTTCATTTGCAGAAAAGCTAAATAAGAAGCCCTTTAACTGTTTTTAATAATATTTCACCTCATTACAGAGGTAATAAATGTTCATTATAGAAATGTTTAATATAGATAAGCAGCCATTACTAAAAAATAATCACTATTAACATTTTCCTTTAACTATTTTGTACCATAGGAAGGTTAAAGATTTGAAGACTGCTCCTCCATAAAGAAAACATGAATGAAACATGCCTTATCTTACCATTTGCCTTCTGCATAACTGAATTCCTGTTGATGTTCTGGCAATTGGGAAGACACTCTATTCTCTACCCAGCTCAATCCATAGCAGTAACTCTCCTGGTAAATTGACTATCTGTTGCTGTATAAAAAAACCACCAAAAATGAGTGTCTTCAACGAACAACAACCGGTTAGTATTGCTCATAATTTTGTGAGTTGGCTGGGCTCAGCTAAGCTATTCTTCTGCTCCAGGTGGTATTGGTTGTGGCTGTAGTTTTGCCGAGATTCACATGGGCTGTAGTGTTAAGATGGCTGACTCACATGGCTACTAGTTACTGCTGGGTGTCAGCTGGAAGCTCAGGTTGAGCTGCTAATGGAGCACTTCAGTTCTTCACATGGGCCTCTCCACATGACTTGAGCTTCTCACAACATAGAGGCTGGGCTCCAAGTGATGACAGTGTAAGATGCATGTTTCTTAAGGCCCTGCCTCAAAAGTCACTTTTACCACATTACTCTGGTCAAAATAGGTCTCAGGTCAGTCCAAATTCAAAGGGAGGATAAGTAGACAAATAATCAGGTCACATTGCAAAAGAACATAGGAGGGAAGATATTGCTGTGGAATATCATTTAGAAACATAGGTAGCAGGTGTATCTTGCTCTGATCGGTGCCTTTAAGGACACCTTTCTTCCCCACCCCACCAAGACCTATACCTACAATGCACCTATAAAAATTGCAGCTACCACCTCTGGCTCCCAGAGATGTCCCCCAAGCCTTACATCCTACCTTCTTTCTCAAGCCTTCTCACTCTTTAAAGTAGCATTCTAGGACTTGTACCTAGATACTTCCTCTCTTCCTTGTCCCTGTAATTAATAACTCATTACAAGACCAGAGGCAGTCCTAGCACGTCTCTATGAGAAGATCCTGGAGACTGTAAACACAGTTGGAAGTGAAATTCAGAAGCATGCTGTTTGTACATGGAATATAGATTTATTTGGAGGATGGGGTAGGGGTGATAGGAACCATGAGGGAGTTAGAGCCATGTGGCACTGCCACCATGGAACACTGTGTAAGGAAAACAGTGGGAGGTGGAGGGAGGGAGTTTCTTCTCAAGACATTGTGTCTCCAAACACGCAGACATACACACACTCACAAACACGCAGCCACACATACACTCATACCCACACACCACTTATATAACACATACAAATACACACTTATACAAACATTCACAGAAACACATACACTTAGAAACCCACAAACCCACACATACTTTCCCATAAACACACATACTCACAAATAGACACGCTGTCACACTCACACAAATGCACACCCAAAGCCAAATCTCCCAGCCCCTCAGCAAATCTAGAGGGGAGCAAGGAAATCTGTGGTTTCCCTTAAGCTTATTCTGCAAAAGTGATATCTTTTCAACAATTTTTAGGTAAAAGGTGGCCATGGTGCTTATTGACTGTGACCCTGAGATAAAACAGTATAAAAGAAATGTGAAGAGAACATAGATGGGTCCTTCCCTGTGCTTGCTTCCACACCACCAAATGGGGCGCTCCACCATGCCACCCAGACCCACCTTCCTGATGTTAGAACCGGGATGTGCCTCTGCTCCAAGCTCCAATTGTCTGGGGGGCTGGAGAGGCAGACCAGGGTTCTGGTGGCAGCTTTCCCCACAGAGACATTGATCAATGATTAGATCAAGCCTGCACGGGCCCCAGGGGACTTAATTCCAAGGAAAGACCATGTAGCAGAGGGTTTTCCATTGTGTGGCTGTCGCTTGTGGGCTTCAGAAAGCAGAAGCGAGCCAGTTCTGGAAGTGTTTGCAGAGGTCAGAGGGAGAGGAGGTCAAGGTTACACTAGGGCAGTGGAATGGAAAGTGATAGCTTTTCTAAAAATTCACCAGCCCCTACCATTTTTAATATTTCTTTAGTATTGTGAAAATAAAAGGGTCAGAGGGAGATAAAGGTGAGCTTTTATCCAACTGAGGATACATACTGTTTTTGTGCCTTTGCACATTCATTTCATTTTAGTGTCAAAGAGAAACCAGCATGTCAAAATCCCATGAACACAGTTCATTTGTTTTATTGGGAAGGTTGAAGCAAAATCATTTGAAAAGACCACTACTTTATATCATGATGCATACGTCAACCTTTCAACTTCAAACGTAGCCTCCAAAACATCAAAGTTGATTTTTTTTTTCTTTTTCAGTTAAGTGTACAATGACAAATGTAGCAATTTTAGGCTCCAACAGAAAAGCTTAACTTCAGACTGACTTCTCCCCATTGAAGGCTGGTAAATCAGAGAGAAGAAAGACAAAGAAACTGCACAGTGAAGTCAGGTCAGCTCAACAAATATTTACTGAGCATCTGCTATGCAACAGGCACTATGCTGGGTGCTGGAAATAAGAAGGTAAGTTGAAAAGGTCCTCGCCCTTAAATGGTTTATAGCCTAGAGCAGTGGTCGGCAAACTCATTAGTCAACAGCCAAATATCAACAGTACAACGATTGAAATTTCTTTTGAGAGCCAAATTTTTAAACTTAAACTATATAGGTAGGTACGTTGTTATTAACTTAATTAGGGTACTCCTAAGGCTGAGGAAGAGCCACACTCAAGGGGCCAAAGAGCCGCATGTGGCTCGCGAGCCGCAGTTTGCCGACCACGGGCCTAGAGAGGCTGGCAGAAGGGTAAATGATATTAATTTGTTAACACATATACAAGGTGCTATGGGACCCTGGAGGAGATGGAGCTAGAACTGAAAACTGCGGAATAAATAGAAGATACCCAGGTTTTTTTAAAAAACAAAAACAAAAGAAAAACCAAACAGCTGACAAGAGGACAATCCAGCCTAAGAAGAAGCCGAGATACTTGAAACAGCAAGGTGTGCGTGGAAAACAGACCTTAAGCCCTCCAAAGCCTCCAGGCGGTGGTCGTTGTTAGTCAAGGAGCAGCAGGAGATGAAGCTGGAGAGGTGGGAAGGGCAGGAAAGACCTTGTGTGTTTGTAAGGAGCTTACACAGACCTGGAGGTGATGGGAGACAGGGGACTCACGGGCCAGATTTGCATTTTTAATAGAGTCCCTCTGGCAGCAGGGAAGAGGATGAATGGGAAAAGGCTAAGACCTGAGGCAGGGGACCAGGTGGCAGGGGTGTGATCATATCAGCAAGAAATGACAAGGACCAAAGCCAGGGCTCCTGTGTTGGCCCTCCCTGTCCTTTCTGCCCCACTTCCGATGGGCTGCAGCTATACCTTCATTACCGTTAGTTTGTCAGCCTCTGCTTACGGGACTGAAGGGTAAGCCAAAGATACCCAGGCAAAAAAGGCAGCTGACAATCCAGGCCAGAAACAGCAAGGTGTGTGCAGAGGACGAACCCTAAGCCCTCCAAAGGCTCCTCCTGAAAGTAAAGGGACTCACTGGGGTGACATGCAGCAAAACGTGGCAGAACTACAAAGTTTGCATCATAAAAACTGGGTTCAACTTACAAGCCATGTTGGTTTATATGCTGCCATCTATTCCAACTCTCCAGCCACTGAGGAGGAGCAAGTGAGAGGAGTTTTTAGGGGTAAAATAGGCAGGTTTAGGAAATTTTAGGAATTAAGGGGTCCAAGGGAAAACCCATGGGGCTGCAAAGCTGGTTGCTGCAGAAGGTACACATTCACAGAATAGGGGAGCTGCCAGAAGGTGCATTTCCATAGAATAAGGGAGCTGAGGGCTGCAGAAGGTGCATTTCCATAGAATAAGGGAGCTGAGAGCTGCAGAAGGTGCATTTCCATAGAATAAGGGAGCTGAGAGCTGCAGAAGGTGCATTTCCATAGAATAAGGGAGCTGAGAGCTGCACATTTACAGAATAAAGGGAAAGAAGCCCCTCATTCAGAGAGGGAAGAGGAAGGCCAAGGGAATAGAAAAACAATAAGGGAGAAGAAGAGGGGAACCTCACGTGAGGTTTGAGCTCTGAAGTTGCTGCAGTGACCAATCAGAGGGGACATCAAGATACAAAGAACTGCAGCCTTTTAAAAGCGTAGAAAAAAGGGACTTAGTGGGACTCTCTCCCCCTCCCACGTGGGAGTCAGTGCTTATTTCTCAATAAATTTCCATCTTTTACTATACCACCTTTTGTCTGTGGTTTCATTCTTCGACTCCACTGGACAAGTACCCGGGAATCATCCTGCCCAGAGGAACATCATGCGTTCCAGTTCAATTTTCGCGTTTCACTAGGTTAAAGAACAAGCTCTGCCCAGAGGTGGGGCTAAGGAGGAACAGAGTGAAGGGTTCCAACCCCAGCAGCAATCACAGGAAGTGCATATAACAAAGAGGACAGTTAGCGGGGATTAGATTGTTGATCGCATTTCTTCCCTCCCCTGTAATAAAATTATACATTCACACCATTGCCACCGGCTGAATCTACTTCCCTGTCTCTGGATTTTGGCTTGACCATGTGACTTCCTCTGACCGATGGAATGTTGGTGGGTATGACTCTAGCAGAGTTTGACATGGACCTTGTGCAGCTGCCAAGAACATGCTCTGACTAGCTGCTGCACTGCCCACCTGGGCACTAGAGTGACACACATAGATGGAGCCAAACCGGTAAGCATTTGTTGGTTAAGCTGCTAAGCTTTCGAGGTTGATTTTAATGTAGTGTTGCTGTGGCACTTGGCCTAGTGATGCACACTGCAAAGCCACTGTCACACCAAAGGGTTCCCGTGACTATCCAGGAATACCAGTTTGTGGCACACATCAATGGCAAAGGCATCCACATTCTTGTTGGCTCAGTCGCCCATCCCTGTCTGAGAGGCCCACCCAGGACCTACCGGAGCCAAGGGTCCTCCAGCCCTCTTGCCCCAGTGCAGCCTTCATTCAGGATTAATGAACTGCTCTTCTATTTGTCTAATGTCACTATTTTCCCTAACTCGGCTGTACAGTACCTGGACTGTCTAGGAAAACCCATTACCTCTATTAGTCTGCCAATAGCAAATCAGTAGAATTGCTTGTTCCTTAATTGATAGAATACACTCCCCTCCTCCTGATAGATTACCCTGGTCTAACAGCTCCAAGACCGATTCCCCAGTGTCCGACTAGCATCCAATCCAGAGCAATCGGTTTATACTTTCAGTAATAAATCCTAAGCTATCAATATATAAGAGCTCCTCCTAATCAACCTCCACAGATTCTGCCCGGGTTCAAAAGCAACCACCAGCCATTTTTTACCTGCCTATAATTAGCAGTGGCCAGGAGATGTTTGTGCATCTTCGCACAATACTCCTTCCCCGTCCAATAACAATGGCACCTTTTTCATAAATTCAAGCTGATTTAATTCCCTTGCCGGGGTATGGAGATACAATACATTTATGCATGGGTAATGTCCTATAAATTAAAATTGTTCAGCTGACCTGGGCGCTGCGGTGAGACAACCCAGTTCCACCTCTCCAAGAGGCTGACTGTAGGTTGGTGCAAAGAACTGTCTCACACAGACCAGCAAAGATGGCCAGCTGGAAACAGTGATGCCCGTCATTCATTAAACGTCCGTTGATCTTCGTGTGTTTTACAAGCTTATAAAGATCTCATACCCATCTAAGAGCAACCAGTTTTAGACCAAAATGCACAGTCCACTCACATTTAACACCAAAAGGGTAGCAACATGTAACATAACCTTTGGGGGAGGAAAAATATTTTATGCTAAGAGGGAGAGTAGGGGGAGGTGGGATGGGCCCAGCAGCTAAATGCAGATCCTTCCCATGCCTCCTGCAAGCAAGTTCACCCGCTGAGAGGACAAGAGTGTCCCCTTGCTTCTTATAAATTAAATGTCACAAAAAAGAAAGCCGGTGAGAGGAAGGAAAGAAAAAGTGTCCTAAACAAGGTAATAAAACTATAAACTTAATGAGGGCCAGTTTACCGCTTTGCAGTCTCTCTACTTTATAACATGCCCTTATGAGCCAGCCTGTCAGGATAATGTAATTGAGAACTTGCTATAAAACATATGTTTAATGGAGCCAGGGGCCAAGGAAAACACTGTGTAATTGTAATAAGCAGTCTGGTAAGTAAAATGATATCTTTTAAAGGTTAAAATAGACTTGCTTTCAGAACTGGGCCAGTCTGCTTCTTCAAATATTGCTTCGCTAATGATTTCTTCACTTCACTTACAAAATACATCTCTGAGGAGATTTGTTACAAATATGATCCCTGCCTGGGAAGTAAACTGCTCACCATACAGAAGGCGCAGGCATTTATTCTTTAGTTTTATAGAACTTGGAGAATGGTGTTAAAATTGGCAAATGCATCTGAGGCACACCAGGCCACAGGATTTTTTTTAAGCCACTCATTGTCCAATGCAGTTCAACTTGAAAGAGATACAACAGAAAAAAGATTGATCCTTTGTGGCCCATTCTCTCTCCAGAAGGTAAAAGCAGTTCCCATCAACAGAGCCCAGTGCTCTGTGGGGTCATCTCCATTCTGCTCTGGGGAATTCGTTGCTCATCAGAGCATGAATATTTTTAAAAAATAAGAAAGAAAAGGGGGAAAATGAAAATGGATTCTGGGAGCTAGAAGACCCCATCTGTTAAAGGCCCATCCCCGGTCTAAACCTAGTATTTGCCAACCATGACCTCAAAGATAGTCCTTTAGGGAACTGATAGATGAGCTTCCTTAATAGTACCAATCCTTTTAGATCACTGCTTCCTAGGCTGTTCAGGTTAGCATTTTAGAATATAAGTCGTATCCACCCATTCTACCCAATTCTAGAGGCTGCTGTTTGTTGTGTGGGAGGATAGGAATGGGATGGGGCGGGAGGGCTTACCACTGGTTAGAACAGCCCGACTCCTGCTAAGGAGACCTCAGGAGGCAGCGCTCTCCCTCAGAGGAGTCAGTGACTCTCCACGTGACTCTGGGTGCTCCACATCATCTCTCTGGAGCTCAGTTAAAGCACCTGTAAGAAACAAGACTTGTAAATGGTAGCACAGGAGGGATTGATCTAGCAGCTCTCTAACTCACTTCCAGATTTAAGGAACTGTGATTGAGTTTAATTACAAAATTATATGCCAGAAAGATTACTAAATGGACCTCGATATCAACCCTCCCTCTTCTCCTAACGGAGTAAGACTCCGTTTTAGCTCATCAAGCTGACCAGGATAAAGACTATATTCTTTGCTGTTAAGTGTGGCCATGTGACTAAGTTCTGGCCAGTGAGATGTAAGCAGAGGTGTCATATGTTAGCTTTCAAGAATCTCCCTTGAAAGATAATTTAAGTTTCTTATTTCCCACATCATCTATTATATGGCCTAAATGTTTGATGCAATGGCTGGAGCTCTTGCTGCTATTTTGGACCATAAGGATAAAGGCTTAGCCTAGGGATAGTGGATCAGAGAGCTGAAAGTGGGCTGTGCTCTGAGTTTTCAGCTAGCTCTGGGTTGCCTACCTCTACATTTTTATGCATAGAGAAATACAATATCTCATTTAAGTCACTGTCATTTGGGACTTCTTGGTACTTGCAAATGATTTATGCATTGTATGCCACATGTGAATTATCCATCCCACAAATATTAACAACACATATGTATATTAGCCATTCAACAGAGTGATCTTTTGAAAACATAAAACCATTATGTCATGCCCGGGCAGCATGGGATAGTGGTTGAGTACCACACTATGAACCAGGAGGTCACGGTTCAATTCCAGATCAGGGCACATGCCTAGGTTGTGGGCTCATTCCCCAGTGAGGGGCATGCAGAAGGCAGCCGATCAATGATTTCAATGATTCTCCCTCATGATTGATGTTTCTATCTCTCTCCCTCTCTCTTCATCTCTAAAATCAATAAAAATATATTTAAAAAATAAAATAAAACCATTATATCATTTCCTTCCTTTTTTGCTGTATCATCTCCCATTGCATATAGGATAAAATCCAAACTCCTTTGGTGCCCTGTGAAATTATGTCTGTCTATTTTTTGCACCTTTCTCTGAAATGGCCCAATGTTGCCTCAACCACTCATGTCGTCTTTCCACTTCTGGAACCTGTCAAGCTCATTCTGGCCTTGGGGATTTTACAGTCACTATATGTTCTTCCTAAAACACTCTTTTCCAGCTCATTGCATGGCTGTTTTGCTCTAATTAATCAGGTTTCTGTCCAAATGTTACCCCTTAGAGAGGTCTTAACCAAACACACACACACACACACACACACACACACACACACACACACTGACACCAAGCTGATTAACTACCACCCCATGATTGTATTTTATCTCCACCAAAACATTGAGAGGCTCTTATTCCCTTATCAAGCATCTTCTCCAGATAGAGTCTAAAGTCCATGAAAACAAGGACCACTCTGTTCTTCACTGTATCTGAGAGCCTAGAACGTGTCTGACATTTAGCAATCATTCAGTAAATATTGATTAAATGAATGGGTGATCTAGAGCACTGCACTTGGGATAGGAAAGGGATGGGTGGATCAAAAAGAAGTAAGAGGTACAAAAAGATTGTGTACTTCTGATGCAAACAAGAGTGCAGAGAGGGTTATATAAGCCCAGAAACCCTTGGACACAAATTGCTTTGGAATCCAGAATTCTTTAAATTTTAGAAAGATAATTTAGTGCATATATTATAAATCATGTAACACCCATAGTAGAGTTGGGACACCACTCCATAATCAAATATGTAATACTAGAGGCCCGGTGCATAAAAATTTGTGCACTTGGGGGTGGGATGTCCCTCAGCCCGGCCTGCGTCCTCTCGCAGTCCGGGACCCCTCAGGGGTTGTCCACCTGCCGGCTTAGGCCCACTCCCCAGGGGATTGGGCCTAAGCTGGCAGTCAGACATCCCTCTGGCAGCCCAGGAGCCCTCAGGGGATGTCCACCTGGGGATCGGGCCTAAGCCACAGTCGGACATCCTTAGCACTCACAGCCATCAGCCCAGCTTGTGACTGAGCGGAGATCCCCCTGTGGGAGTGCACTGACCACCAGGGGGCAGCTCCTGCATTGAACATCAGTGTGCGTCATAGCGACTGGTCGTTCCTGGTCATTCTGCCCTTAGGGTCAATTTGCATATTACCCTTTTATTATATAGGATTTTTGCAGAAAATACAGAATATTTATCCAAGTGACATAAAGAATTAAAATAGCCCTTTGTTAGCTCAGGGAAGATTTAACCAACAAATACATGTCAGATCTTGTTGCCAAAGATTATGGAGGGAAATTTTTTTTTTATTTTCAGAGCTTTCTGGATTTCTAGATTGCAAATAAGAGACTCTGAATCTGTACTTAAAACACCATAGAGGAGACTTCTAGAAGACCCAGATACATCACCATTAATGCCTGAAAAACCCTTTGAACATAAATATCATAGACACATAGTTACCTTTCATTCTTCTAATTCAATCTAGCTTAATTACTTTCTCTTCAAAAGTATGTTTTATTATGCCCAAAGATCATAAAATATGTAGTGGGGGAGGGGGGGTTGTGTAACTAGTGATGTGGTAGTCAAGGAACCACCCAAATAGCTTGGGAATGAGGGTAAACAAGAAACTAAGATAGTACTAGTTGGAATTTATTGAGCATTTATTATATGCCATCACTGTTCTAAGCAATGTATTTTGTATTTTCTCATTCAATCTTCCCAACAGCAGTATAAGTAGGTAATTTTATTATATTTGTTTTATAAATGAGGACTCTGAGGCCAGAGAGAATAAATAACTTATCCAAGGTCACAGAGCCCAAAAGAGGCAGGGTCAGAACACAAACCCAAGAAATCTGGCGCCTGAGCCCCATGCTCCTGATTTCCTCCCAAGCGGCTTTATTGCCAAGTGTTTTGTTCAGGAATTATGAATATAACACTAAAGGAGAATGTACAATTCCAGCTCCTTCTTCTCCTCCACTCTCCACCATAACTAACTGGTCTCCACCTTAAATCTTAGTCAAGCCCTAACCAGTTTGGCTTAGTGGATAGAGCATCGGCCTGCGGACTGAAAGGTCCTGGGTTCGATTCCGGTCAAGGGCATGTACCTTGGTTGCGGGCACATCCCTAGTCGGGGGCGTGTAGGAGGCAGCTGATCGATGTTTCTCTCTCATCGATGTTTCTAACTCTCTATCCCTCTCCCTTTCTCTCTAAAATATCAATAAAATATATTTTTTTAAAAATCTTAGTCAAGCATATGACAGAAAAGCCCCAAATTGGACATCATCACTTTGGCAATAGCTACATAGGAAAATGAAGGGATGAGTAATCAGATCTGGAAAGGGGCAAATAAAAGCTAAAAGTGAATCATAACTTAAAATGAAAAGAGAAGAGTTCCAGAGGCAGGTCGTGTATGGCCAAGAGAAATGAAACCAAGGTAGGAGGGACAACCAAGGAGGACAAAGGGTAGGGCTTCCAGAAGCCTTTCTCTGGCAGCCTGAGAGCTAGAGACCAAACAGATTAGCACACTTGGAGGACCGGGCTCCACACTGGAAGGCCAGCAACCCTGGCCTGGGCCGCAATGCTCTTGCTGACTTATCACAGCCACCAGCTTAGCAGACCCAGGGGCTTCCATCTCCCAATTGCATGACTTTTTCCCTGTAGAAGGAGAACAACTGCTCAGCCTCACAATATGTGTGCAACATTGAACCAATGTTTATTAAATATTTACTGTGCCTTGTCAGCACTGAAGGTACAAAGATTAATAAGACAATCCTTACCCTAAAACATCTCACAATCTCCCATGGAGAACAGACCTGTATGTACATGCTACGGCAAGGCTCTATTTTTCATTCATTCAACAAATATTTCTTGATCATCTACTATCTGCCAGGCTTCAGGCATATAGAGCAGAACAAAGAATTTAAAGTCACATGAGCACAGGAGCCAAGAAGGAGTGTGCTCACCTGCCAAAGAACTAGGTATACTCATGTAAGGAGTTGGGCTTGGAGGGTGGGGAGGGGACTGTGACACCTGGAGAGGCACAGTCTTGTAAAGGGGTCAGACGCTACTTGGCTCCATCAGGGAACACAGACTCGATGTTGTCAGATCTTCGGATTTTGTGGAAGAATCCAAAACTCAGAACTCTTCTGTGAATCTTCTAATGTTTAAATGTAGTAGCTAACCCAATATATTCTTGATAGTTTAACATGGCAGGTCTGCAGGCTAGCATGTTGTAATCTTCATGTCATAGCACCTTGTTAGGTATGGGTGGCCCTGTCACCCACTGTAACCTCCCTTCAGCCCATTGGAAAATGTACCCCTTTTGCCACTCTCCATGCCTGGGGCCCTTCACCGCCCCCAGCCCTCTCCAGTAGCTTTTCCCCAGTCCAGCAGTCTCCTCCTAACCACCTCCTTGCTCCACCTCCCCCGCCCTCCTTGACTCCTTGCCAACCTGACTCTACTTGTATTTCCTTCCAAAGAACATGGTTCAAAGGCCCTAACCATGGCCCCCTATAAATCCCTCCTGCATTTCATCCTCCCAGCCTTTTCTGTTACTGTATTCTCACTCAGATGAGGGAAGCAAAAAAACTATTTTTTTAGAATGCTACCCAGCTGGTTAGGGGAAAACGAAACCATGTACTAGTAATCCACAGATTAGTCCTTCATCAGATGGGGCTTATGGCTCTTTGGATGTGTTCATCTCTTCACCAGAAACTTTATTGCCCATGGAGCCAGATCTATTCTTCTCACAAAAATTTATGGATATTTGGAGTTTTTAACTGTCTTCTGCCATAGGTCTGGTCTCTTATTCCTTTGAAGTTAGGAGGCTCTGAATCTGACTTCTTTCTAGGACTGGGATACATTACAAGCTAAACTGTCAATGATCATTGTAAGCAATAATAAAGTTTATATTATAAATTATGCATATGCATGAGTGTGCATATGTGTGCGGGGTGGGGAGAGAGAAAATCTTAGAAGTGCTTACTTCTAAAAAAAAATAACTTCCCTAGGTTTGTTATCAAAATCTCAAAAGATGTTTTCATTTTTTAGAAAACCTTAAGCCTTTGTTGCAAAGATATGAAACATCATAAAAACGATTGCAGGTGACTAGCCAGTCTTTTGTTATATCTCTAAACATAAGACAAACAATAATATGAAGTTTTTTTTCTTCCAAGAAAAAAAAGGAACTCAATATTAGTCACAGTAAGCCCCAACATATGGGAATAGGTGCAGGGTGGGGAAGGGGGAGGGGAAGCCCACACTTCATAGTTTTTCAAACCTTTAAAACTGAAAAAATATGTATCCCTGCTTTCTGTATATGCACATAATGTAAAATTTCATCAACCACAATATTTTAAAAGACAGAAATCATGAGATATATCACATCTAAATGGAAATATCATCTAAGGAAGGCACCATTTATCAACATCACTTTGAAATGCAGTGGAGGATGTGATGGCATTATGTAGATCTCAAATATCTATGGGTGAATGAAATTGGGTAACCTTAGCAACCCCAGGTACATCCATGCAGCTATAAATCAAATGTCAGCACTCTGGGCTATGCACAAAATAAAGAAATAATTCTTTGAAATATTCATAAAGCTATGCAGTGTATTATTTTGTAAGTCTGTCCCCATTATGCATTTTTGAATCTAACTTAAAAAAAAAAGACATAACATTTACATAACACACACCCCCCGCCCACCCACCCACCCACGTCCACAGGAACTTCTAGAAACAGACCCGTACTAGATACTAATGGCCACAGCAGAACTCTGGTTCTTATGTGTGAGAAGGAAAGGAAATTTTACACGCAGGCAGCAATCCAAACGGTTTTGGTTTCATATTGATTATTCCATTAAAAAAATAACAACTAAATAAGAGATGAGAATTTTGGTAAGAGTGTCATGATATAGGTACGTTTTTGTATGTGTGAAAGTAATGTATTCAGTGTTTCACCCTCTGAAACTGAGATTTGCTTTAAAAATACATTCTTGCTGGCACAAAAATATACTAGTCTTCTAATCGGGGGGAGCTTGTCAATATGGAATTATAACAGACAGCCCAAAATAAAGTCTTTTGTTTCATTTACACTCCAGATTTTTCTTTGATAATTTCGTTTGTTGGGTGGGTTGCGTTTTTTTATATAAATACATTTGTTAGCACCTCACTTCTAACACTCCGCCTTTCCCTCTTCCTTCAGTGTCTGAATGTCACAATACCTGTGATGGATTCTAAGGGTCATCAAACAATAATAGCTGTAACATGGGGCTCGGTACATGGGGCCCAGTACGATTCTAAATCACACACATGTAAACGTGCTGATGCCACAGAAAGAAGACTGAAATGCTCAGGCTGACTAATTGTTTTACTGTAAAAGTTTCATATGCACATTCAGCTTAAAATATCCAACACAGCTAACCAAGTGAGTCATCTTGACATGTTTAACTGGCTGCCATCGGAAATAAGGCGGCTTTTCTTATACGATTAGTTGTGTCATTTTACAAATGAGTTCTCTTCACATTACTTCGGAAGTGGTACCAAATGGACAAGGGGTTTGAACCAAGAATTTACCAAGCCATTCTAAGGGAAATCAGTTCGTTTACCCTCAATCTATTTTTCTTTCCCAGTTACTGTTCTCCTCGAGCTGTATTAATTGTTCTGGACCTATAGCACATGCTTCAATGAAAATAAATTACTTTATTTCTATTACACCACTAATGGCTGTGTGACTTAATTTCATTAGCTCGAACCTGTTGAGAGTATTCAGATTTCCATAGCAGGACGCACTTAAAATGAAAAGATTCTTTCGATTCTCAATTAACAGAATCGTTCTCTTTCAACTGAAATGAATGTTATTGAAACCAATTAGCATAGACTGGAAAATCTCTCACTAATGAGGGGAGTGTGGGTGAGTAAACAGCAATGAAAAGATGAAATTAGAGGAGAGCCTCTTCTCGTTGGCCTGAATAATTACATGCTTAGTTGCCTAATTGTCTGGTGAAAAGCGCCGCGGTGATAGTAACAGATTGCCATGTTCATTAGGCAGCAAAAGGCCACCTGCTGCTAAGCTTCATTTTCCTGCAGTCGATATACACGTGTTTATCCCTGGGGATTGATATTTGGACACAACACTGGCTGGGAAAAGCAAATGAGCTTGCCAATATGCTGCAATATTGTGTCCTTTATGCCAAGATACAGAAGCTTAATATGTCAAATAGAATGAATGAAACCAGCGGCGATAACGAAGTTTATGAGGAAACTGACCTTAGAGCGGGCCCAGTGTAGGACTCTCCACTGTGTCGAGTTCAACCTTTCAATACAGATGTTCCCTTCTGGCCTGAACGGCTCCAAATTATATATTACAAAAGAGAAATTATAACGGTTAGGGCCTCGGCAATATTTTAGACAATGGTGTAATGAAAGCGTGCGATGTAACTGTGAAAATTGAAAACAAATGTTCAGTCCTAAAGGCAAAAGAAGTGTATGAGAGAAACAGCACTGTTCCTATTGCCGCTCTGTAAACAGAAGATCAAAGAGAGGCCCCTTTGTTCACCATCTACCCTTCCTCCCAATCCGCTTCGTTTCTTCAGATGGGCCATCTCCAATTGTTTTCCTGTGCCCTCTAGCCAGCCAATAGCTTATATTACACACTGTCGGCTTGCCCTCCACTGTCATACCACCTCTGATTATCTACAATTCTGAGAATCAATGAAAGCATTTTTTTTTAATGTCAAGCTTCTTTTGGAGGCACTATAATTTTCATCCTTGGTAATGCTGGAAGGAGTTTCAATATCTTAAATCACACTCTGGAGAAAAAGGGTATTTTCTTAAAAATGAGTTCAGGGAGCCCTAACTGGTTTGGGTCAGTGGATAGCGTCAGCCTGCGGACTGAAAGGTCCCAGGTTCGATTCCAGTCAAGGGCATGTACCTTGGTTGCGGGCACATCCCCAGTAGGAGGTGTGCAGGAAGCATCTGATCGATGTTTCTAATTCTCTATCCCTCTCTCTTCCTCTCTGTAAAAAAATCAATAAAATATTTTTTTAAAATGAGTTCAGGGAAATCAGTAAGGAACCTCTCCGTGCTCACATAGCAGTGTGCTCTGTCAGAGGGAGCAGAATCATTGAGCAATGAGGCACTACGATAGCTGGGAACCCAGAAATGAAAACCTTCAGCCCTCGAGCTGGATGGGGCCTTTAGATGTGCTTACGTTCCGCTGTTTTTAAAGTCTGTTTATGTTACTTGCCAACACTCAAAAATCAGATTTAACATAAACACTACGTATCTGACTCCTCTTAAAAACTTGAAGACCTGCAAACCTGGCTCCCATTCCAACTTGGCAACAATCAACAGGGCAACACTGCTCATGAGCTTTGAGTTTGCCACAGTCCCCACCACTCCCTATGTGTCCTCAATACTAAGGCAGAGTACCAGTTGCTATTTATTATTGTTCTTGCACTGTTGTTACTCTTATAAAAATATAATAGTTCCTAGGACCCATACCTTTCTCAAATGTGGGGAAAATAGGCAAGAAGGCCATATATCATCTGAGAAATATTCTTACAGCTGGTCTGCTTCCCTCATTGCTTTACTAGTGCTTTAGAATTCAGTTTGTAGTTCTAAATGCACTCCTATCTCTCATTTTCAGAAAGAAAGAAAGAAAGAAAGAAAGAAAGAAAGAAAGAAAGAAAGAAAGAAAGAAAGAAAGAAAGAAGGGAGGGAGGGAGGGAGGGAGGGAGGGAGGGAGGGAGGGAGGGAGGGAGGGAGGGAGGGAAGAAGGAAGGAAGGAAGGAAGGAAGGAAGGGAGGGAGGGAGGGAGGGAGGGAGGGAGGGAGGAAGGAAGGAAGGGAGGGAGGGAGGGAGGGAGGGAGGGAGGAAGGAAGGGAGAAACTGAGGCTCTGAAGGGGAAGTTGAGTTTTCAATGTTCACTTGGTAACAGGGCCTCAAACAATGATCTTCACCATATCCAGAGCTACCTCTGTCTTATGAGACTACAGAAGCCTGAGAATTAAAAAGTATGAATCAGCCCTAACCGGTTTTGCTCAGTGGCTAGAGCATTGGCCTGCGGACTGAAAGGTCCCAGGTTTGATTCCGGTCAAGGGCATGTACCTTGGTTGTGGGCACATCCCCGGTAGGAGGTGTGCAGGAGGCAGTTTATCGATGTTTCTCTCTCATGGATGTTTCTAACTCTCTATCCCTCTCCCTTCCTCTCTGTAAAAAATCAATAAAATATATTTTAAAAATAAAAAAATAAAAAGCATGAATCCCCTCAAGGAACATGGCAAGATGCACATATTAAAAAATAACAAGAAACACAAGACAACCAACCCCATCGGTGGATAGATTGCTGAAATGATATACACAATAGAGGCATCACGAGAGGTGTGAAAGCTGGCAAAGGGAGAGGAGAGAGGCAAGGAGCTCAGTGCGAAGTGGGGGCTCCTTTCAATTTGAGAGTAGAAAAAAAAATTGAAACATTGGTGTTGGTTAAAATGTCAGTCTTCTCAATAGAAGCAAGAGCCTCTCAGTGGCCACTTGCAGGGAACAACCACATTTTCCAACTCAAGAAGAGATGACATCGGAGAGCCAGGCCTAAGGAAACATTCTTGTGGTAAAACCCCCATGCCCGGGGCCTGGATGAAGCCCAGCTCCTGCACAGAAGGACACAGAAACCCGAGCAGAGACAAAAGCCTATGCTCTGTATTCCCCAGGACCCCAAATTTAAAAATCCCTTTGGACCCATCAATCAAGACTCGCTTTGCATTCCTAATGTTGATGCATGTGAGCCTGTGTTGGTGAAAGCACACCAAGGTCATGGGCTAGAAACAAAAGCCGCATTTGGTCAGCAAGCGGGTGCCCAGCCTCGGTGTTGCATCACTCCGTCTTGTCCCAAATTATGTCAAGGTATTGAAAGTCTTCACAATAATGTGTCCCTTTCAAAAACTATTGAAACACACATTATTTTCCATTTTGGTTCCAGATTTCTTATTTATATGTCAGGTTTGGGACGAGGGTGAATTTAACAAGGGTAAATCACACTATATAAGATTTTAAAGGAGATTTATTCTATAATTTTGTTATTTATACCACACATAATACATGTATGTTTTTGAGAATTAGTAAAGGCAGATAATAAAAAAAACTGTTTTAAATAATTAATACTCACTATCCAGAAATAAACACCATCCAAAACTATTAAGATTTTGATGTACAATGTTCCAAATTGTGTGGATGTGTGGGTGTGTGTATATTCATATAGAGATTTTATTTGCTTCCCTTTCAATTTTTTTTAATGTTCTGAGTATAAGACTAATACAACTATTTTTGAGTATGGAAATTTTGGGAATTAGAGAAAGAATTTTTAACATACCTGTAATCCTACTACCTTACTATAAATACTTTTGGTATCTGTTTTTTTAGAGTGTTACTTCTGACTTACTTACAATTATAATTTTATTTTTTTAATATCTGAAAATACAAAAAAGTAAAAAATTATCTCTAAACTAATCCCACCCCAGCCCCTAGGAGTAGCTCCTGTTAATAATTACTTTCCCAATTTATCCCTGAGCTTATAAAAAAAAAAGTTTAATGGGAACATACTTTATATACTGTTGTCATTTGCTTTGGGCAGGGGGAGCTCAATAATAGAGAGTGACTCTCTATTCAATAAATATTTAGCCACATTTGCATCCTTAAATGTCTACAGAGCATTCCATTGTAGAACTGTACCAGCCCCTATTGCCAGGCATTTAAGCTGTTTCCAATTTTCCACTATCATTTTTTAAATCCAATATAGACATCTTCATACACATATTGCACACATAGCCAATCATTTTCTTTGGGGTACATTTCTAAAATTAGATTTTCCAAGTCAAAAGATATGCCCTGCAATAATCTGGGACTGACAGTGCCTTTTCCCCACGCCCTGGCTCTACTGCATATTGTGAATCCTTCCATTGAACATGGTCTGTTTTGCCGGTGCTTTGCTCTTCTTTGCTTACAAGTAACACTGAACCTTTTTAAGCTGTTTATTGGCCATTTGTATTGTTTTATTGAGTTGCTTTCTTAAGTCCCTAGTGCATTTTTCTATTGGAGAAATAATCATTCTGTTATTTCTAGAAAGCACTCCTTCTCTTTACCTTTTGTCATATGTAGCAACACTTTTCCCAGTTTATTGTTTGTGTTTTACCTTGGTTTGTACTCTATTTTGTCTTTTTGTTTTAAAACAGATATCCGCCTTTCTTTTTGGTCATATTTTGAAAGCCCTTCTTTACCCTGCGAGTTCATTGCTTTTATCCACAATTTCTTCTAAATGTTTTCATCATTTTACCTTTTATTGCTAAATCTTTAATCCACCTGGAATCTATTTTTGTATACAATACAAGGTGGGAATATAACTTTATTTTTTTCCTAAATAGATTTTCCAACATTTATTTAATAATACCGTATACCCTTCTGTCTATTTGCCATTATGCCAACAGCAGCCTATTTTAATTTCTTGAGCCATTATAATTCATAATGATTCCTGATTAGGCACCCTGTTCCCAATCTTAACAATTCTTTTCCAAAAATTTTCTTGGTTATTTTGGGTTGCTCACTTTTCCAGATGAACTTTAAAACAAGTTTTTCAATATCCTGCTTTAAAAAAAAGAAAAGGCCCATTTTGGTTTTGACATAAATTACATTAAGTATATGGATTACTTTGGGAATAAAAACTCATTTTCAAAATAAAAATACATCACAGCAAAACATTTAGAAGAAATTGAGATGTTAAAGGGAAAAAAACCACAAAAGAACCATACATTGCTCTCAATAGTTGGAAGGAGTTTTCTAATAAGTTTAGTCAAGTATCTGCATTTTGCACATGAGAACACTTAAGGCACAGAGGTATTGCTACGACCCTATTACAGGTGAGGAAACGCCTCACAGAAAGGCATCCCCACCACCACCAGAGCAGCTAACTGCGTGTTTTACAAACATTATCTCATTTTTTCTTGAATAGATGAAGATTTGATTCTCTTTACCCTCAAAAATTGCTGGAAGCAATTTACGGAACAGCAGCTAGGTACCCACTTTACTGGGGGATCTTGCCAGAAACAATTAGCCGTTTAAGCCCACTCAGAATTTAAAAACAAACTTTTTTTTTTTAGAGGAGATGCATTCTCTACCTCTGCTGGCTTAAAATTATGTAAACAGAATTTATGTGCTCAGTGACCCCCACTTCATTGATTTGACAGGGGTAATTCCTGTGTAAGAATGAACTATTCCTCTAATGTATTGAGTATATGCTTCCATAACAGCATATTTTCCCCATTCCTTTAATTAAATGGGCAATGGACTGAAATGCAAAGGAATGATCTGTGATAGATGATCCATCCTTAACTCTTTATGAATCCTTCCTTGTTGTTGTTTTAATTAACAACAGTGAAAGAACAAGCTAATAGCATCCAAAATTCCTCTCAAAATGTGCCCCATTGAGGTTGGAGGAGGGGAAGGTGACCTGCAGAAAGAACCCAGCGAACCCCTTCCCACAGCACTCACCTCAATGACTTGAGAGGCATTTCGGGGTGACATCTTGAGGACTCACTCAGTAGAGCTTGCACCTTGTGGGCCTCCTGCAGAGGGATCCTTCTTTATCAGCGAAGGTCATTCCTGTTGTCTGAGGCAGCAACTTAAAGCCTGATGCACACAGAGGTGAGGGAGGAAGAAGACACCGGGCCACCCTACCAGTCTAATGGGTCCTGGCAATCAATGGAGTGTCAGGGTCACAGCCAGGTCACCCTCACATTCAACTCCCTGGGCAAGTCCCTCCTGGACTGAGGAGTTAGCCCTGTGGATGTATAATTGATGGGAGGCCATGGAGGGCAGAGGTGTGCATGGGGGCTTGGGAGTCAGCCAGGCTGGTTTGAGTCCTGGCAGCCCTGACTTAAGTTCTTCAAGTTTCCAATTACTCTTCAGTGCAATGAAGATAATAACCTACCTCATAAGTCTACGGAAAGACTCAGTGAAAAACATGCCCCGTACATAGTAAGTACTCAATAAATGGCAACTGTTACTGTACTTCTCTGTAGGAAGTTAAGGCTTTTAAGTCTATTTCTCAAGGAATTATAGAATCTTGGAATTTTAAAAATACTTAAGAATTATTTAGTCTTTCTTTTATACTATGTCCTCAAAACTTTAAGGTAGAGATATACTTTTCATGGATAACAGGCAAGCAGCCGTGATGCAGGGAGCCCAACAGAACCCTCACTTTGTACTGTGCAAAAATCAGTCCCAGCCACTTGGTGCAAAAACCCTATATCAACTCTGACGTTTTTAACCAACTTGTCAGGCTCAATGCTAGTTAACTTTTTGTGAATTTCTTTATCTTCATATTATTGCCTTCAGCATATAAACCCTGCCATGTATAATGCTGTAAAGAAGGAAGCCTGTTTTCAGAAGATACATCCGCATGTACCAAAGTGGCTCCAGGAAAGAAAAAGAGAGAGGAGAGCCCACACCATGCCCATGCAGTCTCTTAATCAGGTATGTAAGTGTACATGTGAATGGAGACCCAGGGTAGCCTATAGACTGTATAATTTGCAGGCACCGTGCACAATGAAAATGCAGCCCCCTTGTTCAAAGGTTATTAAGAATTTCAAGATGACAACAAGAGCATTACATCAAAAACTGAGCCCTTGCCCTGACCGGTTTGGCTCAGTGGGTAGAGCGTCGGCCTGCAGAATGAAGGGTCCCAGGTTCGATTCTGGTCAAGGGCATGTACCTTGGTTGCGGGCACATCCCCAAAAGGGGATGTGCAGGAGGCAGCTGATGGATGTTTCTCTCTCATCGATGTTTCTAACTTTCTATCCCTCTCCCTGCCTCTCTGTAAAACAATCAATAAAATATATTTTTTAAAAAACTGAGCCCTTGAAACCAGTCCTGGATATACCCGCTCTTGTCTGCACACCCACACAGCCCTGGGGGTCAGAGTGGGCCTGCTGTGTCATAGAGCTTCCCAGACCAGTAGAAAGATGATTGCAACTGGAACATACCTTCCTATTTGTCAACTGCTACAGCACTAATAATAAACTAGAAGCATTGGCTTTGGCCAAATTGAAACTGGCTTTAGTTCAGAATTGAATCAAGCGAAGATTAACTCCAATTGATTAAGTCTCATCCTAATTTCTACCTAGAAGCTAAGTGATGTTTCCAGCCTCAGAATAAAATGATGTACAGGTAAAGCAAATGCCGTCTGGGGCAACACTGTAATACTGACATACACAAAAATGTCATTAACCTCTGAAGGAATTTTATGGCTTTAGCCAAATTGAATATCCAAAGTACCTAATAAGTCTTAAACCAAGGCCCAAGTGGTTTAAGGCCCAATTAGTAAATTGACTACATTAATTATCAAGTTCAGTTTTATTACGATTGGTGAGTAGGTGATTAGGTAGTTTACTACTTTCCTAATAGTCTATCTGATTTATGGGAGATGTGACTATTAGTGTTTGCTTTGGGAAGACATATGCTAAATATAGTTCAGTGAAATTCTCCAGTCCACATTCAGAAAAATGTTGAAAAATTCAATACAAGTGAGCTGAATTTAAAACGTAATTATAGATATTCCGAGTAATGAAAACAAGTGATATGTACAAATGAAAAAGCTATGCATTATATCAAGTCTCAATGTATTCGAGGGCAGATATGTTTACTTGATTTTTTTTGGAAAACCTCCATTTTAGATATGACTATTCTAAAAATGGAGAAGTTCTAATTTAGGAGAAGTAAATTACATGAATTAGTCTAAGAATAATGAAAGTAAAGAAATAAAAAATAACACTGTCAACGTAAGTCCAATATTGTGTTCTGTACTATGAATAATAATTTATCATGTGCTTAACTCCTAAGACCTTCACACTAGGAAATGCTGATATGCTTTGCCAAGTATCCCCCATGCAGTCTTTGTATCTGATGAGCATTTAATACCAACCTCAAAGAATGTTCTCTCTCCCTGGCTGCAATTCTACCACGTTTAGTCCAAACCTAAAGATGCCCCCAAATGAACAGATATTACAGGTTCCCAGTAGACTCCAGTCTATCATAGACTAATGCCCCATCTAGAACAAACTGGGCTTAACTGTTTTAACCACTCTGCTGAACAGAACCATGAGGCCTGGGCCTTTGTCTGCCTTCTTCAGCTGTGAGAGAATTATTGAGTGAGAAAATTAACAAGACAACCCATTTGTTGAGTCCCTACTCTAGGTCTCATCTAGGCTATGCATTTTTCAGACGCCTTCTCACATTTAATGCTGATTACTCTCTTGTGAGGCAGATTAGAGATATTTCAGACAACTAAGTGTCAGCAGAGCTAAGCTTGTCCAAGGACACATGATCAACCTGGGACTGAAGCCAAAGTCTTCCTTCCCCAGACCATGCTCACTTGATGATGCCACAGAAGAACTTTCTGAAATGGTTTGTCTTTAGATACATCAGCACATCTCAAGACAGCCTCTCCTAGTGTATGTGTTTAATACTGGTGATATTAAAAAAAATTTAGGTTCAATTATGAAATCTGTTTGGGTAGGAAAGGATTTAGCCCAATATTTTCCTACCACGTTGAGCAAATAATAGTCAAAGATCAGGGAGAAAAGAAATGAGATTGAGGTTTATTGACAGTTCCTACTTGGGAGTTATCCATTGAAGGACCAATAGGAATTATTATAAAGCAAACATAATCAATTATTTTCTAACCCTCCCCCCCCAAAAAAAAAGAAAAGAAAAAAATTAAAGGCTTCAAAATTAATGTCCAATGTTTATAGTCTCAACAACAAACTACAAAAGCACACATGCAATACCTGTCAAAAGCCAAGTGTTTAAGACCACCATGTGAAAAGAAGGTACATTCTGGTTTTCCAGAAAAGATTGCTGTTTCTTTAAAAAGGTATCCAATCATTTAGCCAAAAGACAGTCCCCAAATCAATGTCAAGGCAACTGTCCACCTCTGCCTGCATTCTCACACAAGTACACTTAGCCAATGAGAGTGGGAGAGAAAATAATTGCTATGTAACAAATTACAACCTATCCTCACATTCTTCTTGTAGCTTAAACCACATTTTCCTAGAAGAACTCTATCTCTGAGAAAAAGGCTATTTGAGCAGGCAGCAATTCCCTCTCCCTGCCCCACTATGTGTGTGAGTGTACACATGCACATAAATATGCATATACAGACAGTCCTCGGGTTACGTCAAACTCAATGTACATCGTTTCATGGTTACGTTGCCATCTCCCATTTATTTATATATTTTTAAAAATTCCATCATTTCAACATATATACATATGTGCTTTATGTTTTTTATTATTTATTTACCACAAGTAAAGGTCAGGAATTGTTATCTTTCTTTTAAATTTTTGTTACCATTTCACTTCATTATTGCTGTGTATGTACTCTATGTGAGTGACATAGATGCTTATGTAGGTGGGTTCCGACTTACGGCGAAAATTGCATTACATCGCACCATAGAATGGATCTCCAAGTAACCTGAGGACTGACTGTATGCATATATGTATGTATGTACATATAGACACATATTATTCTAAACAATTTCAGAATAAGTTGTACGTATAATTTCCCTTTACTTGTTAAAACTTCACTGTGTGTCTCCCATGAACAAAAATTTTATAAACTAGTGGCCCGGTGCATGAAATTCGTGCACATTAAAAGGGGATTGATTAGAGGAAATATTTAATATTGTTATTTGCCCTTTCTCTATAAAAGAAGTGTCAGAGATGAAAGAAAATTAGTAAAATGTATATGAAAATCTTCCTCCTATCAGAGTCTGGGGCGCGCCACGGGACCCAGAGTCAAGTCCCCACCCACCCACAGCACCTCAAAATCACGCAAGACCCAGACCCAGCCGGCACCACCCCCATTGGGCGAGATCCAGACCCAGCCAGCCCCACTCTTGTCAAGCCCCACCAGACAGGGGGCGCAACCTCAGGTCCCTTGGCCTGGAAAAAGGGTGGTGGGGGGAGGTGCAGCCTCAGGTCCCCTCCCTATGGGCGCAGTGTGGGGGGCATAGCCTCAGGTCCTCTGTCAAACCCCGCTGGGTGGGGGGTGCAGCCTCAGGTCCCCCAGTGCACTCAGGGGGGGCCCTGCTAGGTGGGGGGGCGCAGTCTCAAGCCCGCAGTGTGGGGGGCATAGCCTCAGGTCCTCTGTCAAACCCGCTGGGTGGGGGGTGCAGCCTCAGGTCCCCCAGTGCACTCAGGGGGGCCCTGCTAGGTGGGGGGGCGCAGTCTCAGGGCCCCCATCAAGCCCCATCTAGGCGTGGCCTGAGGTCCCCCGGCCCAGTGCTGGGGTGGGGGGCGTGGCCTGAGGTACCCCAGCCTGGCGCTGGGGCGGGGGGGCACGGCCTGAGGTTCCCTGTCAAGCCCCACTGGGTGGGGGGTGCAGCCTCAGGTCCCCTGCCCTGGCTCAGCACCATAAAGCCTCAGATCCCTGCTGATTGCTCGTTAAGGCTCATTACAGGAACTCGGCCTTCACTGTGGGTGCAGCCATCTTGTGTTACGGAAACCCCGACTCCACTGTGGGCACCGCCATCTTTGTGACAGCATGATGGTCAATTTGCATATTCCCTCTTTATTAGATAGGATAACCACAAAATCAAAATCAGGAGATTGAGCATTAATACAATACTCTTATCTTCATACCATAATCCAGTTTTACCAACTGTCCTAATTATGTTTCTTAATAATAATTATCCTGTTTGGTTCAGGATCCAATCTAGAATCACATTTTGCATTTAATTCTCATATCTCCTTAGTCTCACTTAATCCAAATTAGTTAGTCAGTCTTTCATTGTCTTTCCTGGCCTTGACTTTTTTTTCAGAGAACAGGCCAACTGTTTTGTGGCATGTGGCCTTGCATAGTTGTCTGGTGTTTCTTCATGATTAGATTAGATTCGGGTTATGCATTTTTGGCAGGAGTAACACAAAAGTGATTCTGTGTCCTTCCCAGGGGACTATATCAGGAGGCTCATAATGTTGGTTTGTCCCATTAATGGTGATGCCTACTTTGATAACTTGGTAAAGGTGGTGTATGCCTGTCTCTCCACAGTAATGTTACCATTTTCTTTATCAAATTAATGAATTATATAGGGAGATGCTTTGAAACTATCCTTTGAAATTTTGAAAGCTGTTCCTCATCAAAATTGTAGCCACTACTTTTAGCATCTATTAATGAGTCTTTTCTTGTTTACAAAATGGTGATTTTTTTTTTTACTTCATTGGTTCTCATTCCAGCTGCATTCATTAGTTTGATTTCTACTGTAAGGAAGAGCTTTCTCTTCTCTCCCATTTATTTGTTTGCTTATTATCAGTATGCACTGACAAATTCTTGTTTTATTCATGTGTTATAATCCATTAATATCTTATTTTGATGCTGAAATCCACAAATACTTTCAATATGGTGGTTTTAAAAAAGGACCATTTTTCAAATGTCAAAAAACTAAGACAGCTTTGAACGTAAAAGAAATTGCCAAGAAAGCAAACAAATTTGTTTTTGATTTCCTGTCTTCCAAAAGGAGCCAGATGTCAAGAGAGAAAACTTAGTAGAAATGTTAAGAATAAGAAAATAAAAACTCATCACACCATTGGATTTTGATGAGAAAGGGACAAGCCTTGAAATCATATTCAAATGCCCATTATTGCTTGTGCCTCCACAAAAAACTCCCAGGTCCTTATTTCTGCACTGTGTCAAGGAGGCATAAGGCGCACACACCCTTAATGAGACCAATCACTGTCCCACAGACCAGTTGCCATGTACATATTGAGTTGCGCCAGAGATCACACAGTTCCAATCACTGCTGTTTCCTTCAATTTAATTTAATTTTGAAAGACATTTTGCTCAAGGTCATCAGTCTGAGAAAATATGTAAGACACTGTGATCGTGCAGCTTCCCTCTCCTAGGAGTAAGAGAGAATGTCTCACCCGGACCAGTGCTTCAGGCCTGTATAAAATGCCACATTCACAAGAGACTGCTGCGTATCTGCTTAGAGTTACACAATATCTCACTGGCACACAAATACAATTTATCTAAATTATTTCTTTAATCCTGAGAAATATGAATATTGAAGAGTAAATAATATGCATTAAATACTGTGCCTAGGTCTACAATGCATCGAGTCACATTAAACTCTGCAGTAAGAAGAAGGGGGTAGAACGAAACAGGGGAAGACTTATGACGCCAACTCAGGCAAGACAACTAAGGGTAATAGTTCATTTATTCAAATTATTTTTCTTTTTATTAACACAGTATAAGCTTGGGGGGGGGTATTTATAAATCAGATCTCTTTATTTTATAGATTTTCAGCGCTGTGATTTTACTTCCACATATTGTATGGTGAGTCCTTGAACTTAACATGGGGGGTATTACTATTCTTCAATCAAAAAGTAGCACCAAATGTTCACCACTAAAATAACGCATTTATTGAGCACTTACTATTTGGGAGACACTCAGTTAATTAAGCATTTGCAGTCACTATTTCACACGAAATGAATTTACGTGAGGACGTTGAGGCTCTGAGGGGTTGAGGAAACTGCCATGTCCCACAGCTTAGTGTACGTCTTGGGCAAGTAACAGTGATTGAAGCTTCTGCCATCTGTCTCCAGAGCCTTGACCAATGTGTTACATCCCCTCGTGAGAAGTGCAGAAGAAGGCTCTTCCCCTCTCATCTAAACCAGAAACCTTTGATTCCAGCCCATTGTGTGATGTAATTCAGGTATACTTCTGAACCGTCCTAAAGAAAACTCACTCCCAGGGATGGGAATATAATCAAGACAGCTTGAACTGCTCAGGCTCCAAGCTTCGGGTTTATCTGGGATTCATCTTTCTTCCTCTTCACCATACCCAATTAGCCACCAAATCCTACCAATTCAGCCTCCAAACTGTCCCTTAGTTACATTGCCTCCTTTCCACTGACATTTCTCTAGTTACAACACTCACTAGTCACACCTCCCAAGTGGGTTCCCCACCTGCCCTGTCCTCCTCCCAGTCATTCTTCATATCAGCAACAAAGAGGTGGTCTCATTCAGCTCTGACCCTGGCACTCACCTGCTCAGGAACCCTCAAAGGCTCCCCTTTGCTTACAACATAAAACCTTGGCTTAACAGCTGGACATTCAGAGATGGCTATCATTTGGCCTCACTTGCCTCTCCAGTTGACTAATCCCCACAGCAGGCTCTCCACCCTCACTCCATACATTGATACATTTGTAGTCTTCTAAGCTGTCCCTCCACATTCCAGCTCCCTACTTTTATTCAAGCTGTCCCTCTACCTGGAATATCTTTCTTCTTCCTCTTCTCCCTCTTCTCTACTCCACAGCCCTCACCACTGTCATTAGTCCCAACTTCTCCTTGTCAAAGATCTACCTGTTTAGGGAAGGTCAGGCTTGGCTTGAAGGGGTTGAGTCAGGCTATAATTTATTATAGAAGAGATATTTCAAAACTCACTGTCCACACAGGGACTCCCCTAGTCAGATTTAATCTCTCCTTCCTACATAAGCCTGTTTCATTTTGTTTAGGATTCTATTACTGTACCTATCAAATCCTGCCTTGCTTTAAGGTTAACTGTGTATAGCTCCATCTCTTCTACAGACTGCAAATGTTTGAAAAGTGAAAGTCATCTTAAATATCTTTTTTTTACAGGCTTTTGTTGAATTGAGTTTTTAGTTATTGGTGAGGAAATCTGTGGTCATAAGAAGACAATTATTTTTTATTTCCAAAAATTATGAAATATATCTCAAAGACATTTGCTTTATATATACAAACATAATTATTTATATTTACAAATGTATATTGTTTTATACATATATATGTGTGTTAGTAATAGTTAATAAATATCTACTGATTAAATATATTGACTATAAACAGATATTAATTATAAATTTTTATAAACCACATTTCATCACCTGAGATTTGGAATCCACTATCTTTATCTAATGAGATATTTACAGAACCTACATAGTTCTCTTCAGTTATAAGATGCATAGATAGATTAAAAATATGAAACGGAGTCAATATCTTTTATATAAAGAACTCTTACAAATCAATAAGGAAAGTGCTAACCACACAAAAGAAGAGCCAAAGAACACTAAGAGTCATTTATCAGAAGAATAAGTATAAATAGATAATAAACATATTAAAATGTTTTAGTTACTAGTAATCACAAATTGCAAATTAAAACAATGAGATACCATTTTTTAACCTATCAACTTGGCAAAATTTGTCTAAGGTGATACCCACATTCCAGCTCCCTACTTGGTAGTCTTATAAACTGTTGGTAGTCTTATAAACTGTTATAAACTCTCTGGAAAGTATTTTGGTGATCTATCAAGATGTATAAAAAGTTCTTACTCTTTGATCCAATAACCCCACTCCTGGGTGTCTACCATAAGGAAATAGTAAAAAATATAAATAAAGATTTATGTTCAAGAATTCTCACCAAAGAGTTATTCATAACAATAAAAAATTGGAAAAACTAAAATTATTAAATATTATGAAAATAAATTATGTAACATTTATCCAATGGAATATTTTTGCTCATTAAAAGTAACATTTTCAAAGGCTATTTTTAAATGTGGGAAATGATTAAAGATAACAAAACTATACATTATTATCTTATTTTTGTAAAAATTATCTGGTAGGGTTATAGGTGATTTTTTTTCATTGTGCACATCTAATTTTCCAAGTTTTTACATTGACAAAATAGTTTTCATTCTTTAAAACCCAAAATGAAAATTAAAAAATGATACCTAATTGTCATCATATTCCCTGTAGGAACTGAGACTCAAAGACCAAACAAGTCCATTTTTTATTTCCTCAGAGAGTGAAAATGACTGGCTTCAAGAAACCGCCAGAATGCTGCTGTAAGCTCCCATTTCAAAGAAATGGTGTGGTGTTTGTAATGGATAAATTTGAAGAGACAGCCAGTATTATTCTCATCTGTGATATATCATTTCTGCCTCTGATATGATCTTTTAAGAAAAAAAAACCACTCTCACTTCTTTTTATTTTAACTCTACAACTGTATGGACACACTTGGCAATAAAAACAGCCCCAAAACTATGTGTCTTATTATTTCACAGTGATTAACCATAAATAATAGTCTCATACTTCTGAGATTATGAATTATTCATACAAAAGTAATGCCAAATTATTAAAAGCCATTGGGTGAATCTGTGACCTTGTTTGACAGCCACTGATTTGAATGACAGCCTGAGAGAAAGTGCAGCCAAAGCCGGTATGGACTAGTCCAAGACCAGCTCTGTCCTCCCATCCACCAAGTTGCCTTAACTTGAAACCTGATGAATCACATCTCTGAGAAGAAAATAGTCTCTTCCATTCTGGAGCTTGTTTGGGGTGCTAGGTATACCTTGTAAAGTAGAAATACTCTTAATTCTTAATAGTTAAAGCCTTTTACATTTATTAAACAATTGCTATTTTTCTAGAATTACTGAGATACCTGGATTTTCTTTGCAACATAGACTAGCTTCTGGTCTAATTACAAGAATAAAGAACATTTGTTTACAATGTAAATCATATTCATTTGTCCCACTTTTTATAGTGAAGAACATTTTATTAAATGGTACAAATATCAGAGAAAAACAAATAATCAAAACTTGACTATTGTTAGATCATTTTCATTTAGCATCAGTCAACATAGTTCTGAGTCTGTAGGCACATCCTCATCCTCTTATAACCATTGCCTTCCCTTCAGAAAGCTACAGCTTTGCTCAGCATGTAGCAAAAGATGCTAATTTGATCACACTGATGCCTTTTAATACAAAGAGTGAATTGTTTTTAGACTACTGGTGATTAATGTGGGTATTGATTAGCTGATCAATAAGGCCACAGTGTCTAATTATTGATAATCCCTCTCCAGATGAAAGATCGAGTGTAAGGAGTCCTAGTTACAGAGTTCAAAATATAAAGTGATTCAATGTGATGCCTGGTAATTGAAAGTCAAACTAATCCCATAAATTAAATCACAACAATCCATAACATTTACCTGATAAATCCTTTGGAAGCTGTATTTAACTTTCACTATTCTTGACTTTCCTCCCCTTACAAAGCCCTCTGAAAAGCACACAACTTGTTGAGAAAGGTAAAAATCATTCTAAAATGATTTATCTTTATGAAGTAAGGGATCCAATGGATGCATCATTGACAGTTACATATCTAAAATTATGGCTTCATCTCTCTATCATATCATAGCATGAAGGGTGAAGAAAACATAACCATGGATGCTCAAGAGAATAAAGACTATTCCTGCTACTTAGGCTCACAGATTTAGTAGGAAATTCAGAGACCATGTAATTACCTTGTCATTCTGCTAAAGACAGTTTAAGGAATCTGATGATTGTCACACAGCCAGAGGGCAGGACAGGCTTGAGGATCTAGGTTTGTTACAAATTCTGCCCTTTCCTAGGGTGCAGAGGGTAGCATTAATTTGTATGAGGGGCAAAAAATTTAGTCAGTCAACAACAATAGTGTGCCATAAAGATAAAGCTTTTTTTTGTATTCTGAGACAGATCTTAGCTTGCTCCGGAACCTGTGCATTTCCACTGGTGATGTGGGGCTAAGGTGGGGAGACGTTGCTAATAACAGATAACTAAATCTCTCCCCATTTGGGCTTACTTTAGTCTCCTTTGGGTAAGTGCTTGATTTTGAAACTTTCCTCCTCTTTCCTTGCTCCTCCTCAAAGATGGTATCTGAGTCCATGAGGGGATTCTGTGGCTCCAGGGCAGTGGGGGAGGAGAACCTCAGATCTTGGTGGGGTTTTGTCCACTGGAATTCACTGAAATCAGCTGGAGATGGCTGCTCTGACTCCTACAAGGAGTTCTGCACAGTCACTATCAATATACAGTTGATTCTGCCTAGAATTCTCTCTCTCTCTCTCTCTCTCTCTCTCTCTCTCTCTCTTTCTCTCTTCCTCTCACATATTTTTACCTTGACACATTTGATCCATGCAAAATAATCTACATAAGAGATAGGTAAATTAGATAGTATCATAATGAACACTCATGAATCCACCAACATAGTTAAAAACTTAAAAAATAGCCCTGGCCAGTTTGGCACAGTGGATAGAGCGTCGGCCTACGGACTGAAGGGTGCCGGGTTTGATTCTGGCCAAGGGCATATGCCCAGGTTGCGAGCTCAATCCCCAGTAGGGGGTGTAGAGGAGACAGCCAATCAATGATTCTCATCATTGATATTTCTATCTCTTTCTCCCTCTCCCTTCCTCTCTAAAATCAATAAAGATATATTTTTTTAAAAAAGTTAACAAATAAAATATAATCAATACAGATGAAGTCCCCTAATGGTCCCTTCTCAATCTCCTCCATCTGCTCCTACCAGGTAATAATCATTCTCTTGAATTTTCTGTTCATCATTCCTTTGCTTATGTGTATGAATTTATGATGTGGGTAAATGTGCTTTAAAAATAAAAATTTTCATTTTGCTTGTCTTTGAATATCATAATATCATATAGTGGTTTGTATCTCATGTATGCTTTGTGATTGACTTTTTCTCATTCAAATTCTAAGATTTATCTATTCTTATCTTCATGATTCCTTAAGCAAAACTCAAGTTGGTAAGAACAGAGTCCCTGAGGAATACAAACTACATTTTCATCTTGACTTTGCTTCTGGGGGGAAAAAAAATGTCCCCTCCTCCCATGGTGTCAAGCTTTCTGCATCTTCTTCCCATCTGGTGAGAACATCTCCATCATAGTCTGTCCTTGGTTTATAATAAAACTCTATTACTCATAGATTGAACAAACCTGGTGTTGATATATAAAGAGGAGCTTTATTAAATTTAGAAAGGCTTTCTCTTTGGCAAGAAAACCTAGCTTTTTGAATTTGTTTCCAGCCAAGACAGAGTAGCTTGTACTAATCCAACCCTCATACCAAATACAATTATAACAACTGTATAAAGTTTTTTATGCAACTCTTTGAAGCTATCAAAGAGCAGCAGGCATCCAGGAATTGAGAAGCCAAGATCTCAGAGAAAAAAGAAAATCATTGAGTGAGCTTGACTTTCTTGCCTCTTCTCCTTGTACAGCATTTACCAGTTTGTAACAGGTTTAGGTGAAAGTCTGAAAAGATAGTGACAGCTCAGAACTTCCAGCAGTCTCACAGGAATGGGATGCAAACAGTGGTTCAGGCTTGTCAAAGAAGCCAGGACTTGAAGGATCAAGAGAGAAAGAAAGCTCAGGGATTTGAAACTGAGGGTGTGAGCTATTTCTTTTCCTCAAAGTACTTGCCTATTTGCTAACTGTGCAGGTAGAGAAGTGGAGAATCCAAGCAAAAAGAGCTGCGAGTGGACTGAGAAGCTAAACAGAGCTATCCACAGCCTTTAACGTTAAGGAGATAAAGATGAAAATTAAGACCCAAGGAAGTTGAGGGGCCTTGGCAAAGACATGAGCCTTTGAGTTTGGAGCCTGAAGGACTAACTGTGCAAGTATGAGAACATTGAAAGTAGACAAGACCTTCTAATGCACAAAATCCAGCCTTGAGACACCTCAATCTGAAACTTTAAATCTAGATGATTGACTCTACTCTAACTGCCAAGTGAGGGACCGAAATAAGACTTTCAGCATTTTCCTGAGGCCAGAAAGACAAAAAAAATGAAGGTCGGGGCTGTTAAGGCAGCCAGGACATGAGGAGCTAAGATCCAGGAACAAAGTGACCCTTAGATAGTGAGCCCAACATTCTGCTCCACTTGTCTTCTTGAGGCATTTTCCAGTGTCTCAGCTATACGGGACAAAAGGCCAAGATACCAAGCAGAAAGCAGCAGCTAAGAGGCTAAAAAGCTGTGTCACACCTGGCAAGAAGAGGCCTCAGAAAGCATTCCAAGATTTCCATTGAGAGTAGTCCTAGTATGAAGGCAAACTGAAAATCAGAGATGTCCTTACAAACACTGAAACCCACCTTCAGATCATCTCAGTTCCTGATGACATCAAAGCAAACTGCCCATCAGAAGAAAATTAAATTTTCCTTAGAAAATAATATTACCCAAAGCCTTCACATTTATAATATCTGGCATATTTTTCAGACATAATGAATTTTTTTTCATTTATAATATCTGACATCCAACCAAAAATTGTTCATTTATAATATCTGACATCTAATAAAAAATTACCAACCTAACCAGGATCCAAGACAAAATTCAAAATCCAAGATTAAAATAAAGATAATATAAACAGGCCCACAGGTGATTCAGATATTAGGGTTATTATAAATTTTAAATACCTGTAGATTAAAATGTTCAAGAAAATAGATGACCAAATAAATAGAACCACCAGAGAGCTAGAATCCTTAAAGAGAATTGAATGGAAATTATAAAACTAAAGAATACACTGATATTAAGAAAGTAATAAATGGTTTTGATAGATAATACAAAGATTAAGCATAGATTAGATGTAGCAGATGTGGACAAAAACATGGGCCAGTAGAAAATGTTCAGACTGAAACATGGTGAGAGAAAACGGAAGGAAAGTATAGAAAAGAACATCAAAAGTATATGATACATGGCCCAGAAGTCATGTACAATTGGCATTTCAGATGGATGAAAAGCGAGAATATGATGGAAGCAATATTTGAAAAGATAATAGTTGAGAATTTCACAAAACTGAAGAAAAACATTAACTCTCAGATTCAGTGTTTAATGAATAACCCTAGATAGAAATATAGATTGCAGGAAAGGATAAAGAATATACTCAGAAAAAGTACATTTATGAGAAGATAAAAATGATTACATAGAACAACAATAATAATATCTGGGGTGGAGAAACCAAGATGGCGGCATAGGTAAACACCTGAAATTGCTGCCTCCCATAACCACTTCAAAACTACAACTAAAAGACAAAACGGACATTATCCAGAACCACAGGAATGCTGGCTGAGTGGAAATTCTACAACTAGAAGGAAAGAGAAAAGCACACTGAGACTCAGAGGAGGTGTGGAAGTAAAGTGCAGAGGTACAGAGGTGCATGCAGAAAGGGCTGGCAACTGAGGACATGGTTGTCTTTTTCAATCAGGAGGGAGACACAAGCTCCTGACTGCTCTGAACTCCAGTTCCAGGTGAATCTCTGGGGACCCAGACTCATACAGGGAGAAACTGGACTGTCTGGCATTGGGCGGAACTTGAGGGTGGCTTTCTCTCAGAGGTGCTTGCAGCAACTACCGTGGGACACTGAGACCCAGGGCCTCTTAGGGCAGGGCTGAAAATCAGCCATACCTGTTTTCTCTGCCCTGTTAATTCCCTGAGACCCCGCCCAACCCAAGCTGTGCACAGAGGCTTTTGCATATGAATGGCCTGGCCCTTTGAAATCTAAAATTACCTAACAAACTGCAGATGGGTCAGAGAGACCCAGATCATCCAAAAGAAGGCCCAAGGCCCAAGGCCCCACAGCAGCTTTCATTGCTTCACAGCTGGGCCTCATCTGGGCACCTCCAAACCCCAAACAAAGAAGAGGAATCTGCAGATCTCTCTGTAGCTCCTGCTGGGTAGCCTCAGGCAGAGGCTAAATTAGCACCTCCTTAGAGATCCAAGAGCCAGTGTACCCAGTGGTCAGAGTGGGACCATCCAGATTACAACTCCTCAGATCCATAAGGGACACACTCAGGGGGCAGACTCAGTGAGCACCAAAACCTCACTGAAGCAAGTCTTGCCCCATAAGGGTGTCTCCAGCACAGAAGTTCTCCCACCATAGACACAGCTTATTCTCACAGCCAATTGGCCTGGAGATAAATTCCTCCCAGTGATACCAATAACAACCAAGGCTTAACTACAATAAGACTGTGCACACAGCCTGCAAAGGGGTGCACCAAGAGTGTCCACCTCAGGTAATTGGGGAGGCTGAGCCACTGGGCCCTATAGGACACCTAGCACACAAAGCCACTCTATCAACGCAGGGAAGCAGCCAAAATGTGGGGACAAAGAAACAGGTCACAAATGACAGAAATGGAGGAAAGAAAACTACTGGATATAGAGTTCAAAACCATGGTTATAAGGTTTTTCAAGAATTTTCTAGAAACCGCTGATAAATTTAGTGAGACCCTCGAGGATATAAAAAAGGACCAACTAGAAATTAAGCATACACTGACTGAAATAAAGAATATTATACAGAGATCCAACAGCAGACTAGAGGATCGCAAGAATCAAGTCAAAGATTTGAAATACGAAGAAGCAAAAAACACCCAACCAGAAAAGCAAAATGAAAAAAGAATCCAAAAATATGAAGACAGTGTAAGGAGCCTCTGGGACAACTTCAAGCGTACCAACATCCAAATTATGGGGGTGCCAGAAGAAGAGAGAAAGCAAGATATTGAAAACCTATTTGAAGAAATAATGACAAAAAACTTCCCCTACCTCATGAAAGAAATAGACCAACAAGTCCAGGAAGCGCAGAGAACCCCAAACAAAAGGAATCCAAAGAGGACCACACCAAGACACATCATAATTAAAATGCCAAGGGCTAAAGACAAAGAGAGAATCTTAAAAGTAGCAAGAGAAAAACAGTTAGTTACCTACAAGGGAGTACCCATACAACTGTCAGCTGATTTCTCAACAGAAACTATGCAGGCCAGAAGGGAGTGGCAAGAAATATTCAAAGAGATGAATAGCAAGGACCTACAACCAAGATTACTTTACCCAGCAAAACTATCATTCAGAATTGAAGGTCAGATAAAGAGCTTCACAATAAGAAAAAGCTAAAGGAGTTCATCACCACCAAACCAGTATTATATGAAATTCTGAAAGGTATTCTTTAAGAAGAGGAAGAAGAAGAAAAAGGTAAAGATAAAAATTATGAACAACAAAGTGACAACAAATACATATCTATCAACAAGTGAATCTAAAAATCAAGTGAATAAAAATCTGATGAACAGAATAAACTGGTGAATATAATAAAATAAGGGACATAGAAAGGGAGTGGACTGACAATTCTCAGGGGGAAAGGGGTGTGCGGGGTGCGGGAAGAGACTGGACAAAAATCGTACACCTATGGATGAGGACAAGGGTGGGGGGGCGGGTAAGGGCAGAGGGTGGGGTCGGAACCAGGTGGAGGGGAGCTATGGGGGGGGGGGGAAGAGGAACAACTGTAATAATCTGAACAATAAAGATTTAATTAAAAAAAATAATAATGTCTGAGGGACTTAAAATATATAATGAATTAAAATACATGATAACTAAAAATAACACAGAAAAAGTGAGATGAATAAATGGAGTTAAAGTTTTCTAAGATCCAGGAAATAATTTAAAATACTAATTTATATAGACACTAATGAGTCAAGGGTACATATTGTAATCTCTAGGGTAGGTCGTAAGGAAAATAAAAAGGAATGATTGAAAAAAATAATTAATACAAAAGAAAATGGGAGGGAGAATAATCCATAGTAAACACTCTTTTATAAGTAAAGAGAATAAAAAAAACATAAGAGCAGAAATTGATGAAAGAAAAAATATAATTGACAAAACTTACTTCTTTGAAAATATTAATAAATTGATGAACTACTAAATATTAATCTTTTTTCTTTTTTTTTAATCCTCAACTGAAGACATGCTTAGAGAGAGAATGAGAGAAAAAGAGAGAGAGAGAAACATAGATGTTAGAGAGAAACATCAATCAGTTGCCTTCTGTCCATGCCCCAACTGGGGATTGAATCTGCAACACAGGTAGTGCCCTGACTGGGAATTGAACCAGCAACTTTTTGGTGTACAGGAAGGCACTCAACCAACTGAGCCATTAAGACCAGGTTAAAAACTAATTTTTAAAGGTAAAATGCATAAATTATAAATATCAGGATTAAAAAATGGACATCACTACAGAAATTATAGACATTAAAAAGGTAGTTATAAAATTATGAACACCCTTCACAAATAATCTTAGAATTTAGATCAAATAGATAATTTTCTTAAAAACACAATTAACTAAATATGCACAAGAGGTAAGATAAATAATTCTATGTCTATTAAATACATTTTATGTGTAATTAAAATCTTCCCAAAAGTAGAACCTCACACCCAAATGGCTTCATCATTGTATTATTTCAAACATTTAAGAAAAAATTAACACAATATTATACTAATTCTTTCATAAAAGAGAAAAGAGGAAATATTTCTCATTTCATTTTATAAGGCCCACAGAACTTCAAAAAGGACATTATAAGAAAGATAATGGACCTGTATACCTCATGAACACAGATGCAAAAATCTGAACATAATATTAGCAAACCAAATCTAGCAATAAAAATGGACAATACATTAGAACCAAGTTTAGTTTAAATGCAAGGTTAATTTTAATATTTAGAAAGCAATAAATTTATAGCAATACTAGAGGTTTGGTACATGAAATTCTGCAGGGGGCTGTCCCTCAGCGCAGCCTGTGCCCTCTCGCCATCTGGGACCCCTTGGGTAGGGCCCCTAGGCCTAGCCAGTGATCAGTGCCTATCGGGGCTTTCCCCACCCCCGCAACTGCCACTGTTTGCCATCTGTGCAGTGCTGCCCCCTTCTCCCCTGCCACCGCCACCGGTCACCTCCCTCTGTGGGCAATAGGCATGGGGTGTGATAACTTGGCTGGCCTGGGCTTCCCTCTACAGGGCTATCACTGGTCGGCCCCGCACACCCACCACAGCATCGCTGGCCAGTGGCCTGGGCCTCCCTCTGTGGGGCGATGGTGGAGCAATGGTGGCGTCCCCCCCACCCCAACCAATTGCATCGCACCAGCCTTGGCTGGACTGGCGCCAGTGTGCATCATAGCGTGGTCGTCCAGACAGTCGTTCTGTTGTTTGGTCGTTCAGTCGATTTGCATATTATGCTTTTATTACTATAGATAATTCACTATAATAACAGAAAAGTTGCATGATCATCTTAGAAAATGCAGAAAAACCATTAGATGAAAATCAACACTCATTTCTAATTAAAAAATAAAAACTTCCCTTAGTCTGATAAAGAATACCTTTCAAACAGTGAAGTACAATTTCCCCCCAAAGGTCAAGAATGAAAAGGGATCCCACCATTATCACTTGTTTTCAGCATTTTACTGGAGATCTTATTTAATGTAATAAGAACAGAAAAAAAATGCCCTATAAATCATAAAGGAATAAGTAAAACTATCATTTACAGATGTTTGTGGAATAAAAAATCAAAATCAATCTATAGATAAAGCATTAGAATTAAAATTCATATAGAACAGCAAAAAGCCAAAACAATCTGTAAGAAGAATAGCAAAGCTGAAAGACTCACACTACCATATGTCAGGACTTATTATGAAACTACATTAACTAAGAAGACAGAATGGTATTGGTACAATGTAGACTAACAGACAAATGGAGCAGAATAGAAAGTCCAAAACAGACCTCATATATGCAGTTTACTTATAGCAAAGATGGCACTGTGATGGGGGAAAGGATGATCATTTTAATAAATAGTAGTGGGTCAATTAAGTATCCAGATGGGGGGGGGATTAGTCTTGACAACCTACTTTGAAAGTAAACAGAAAACAAGTCCAGATAGACCATAGACATAAATAGTTAGAGTAAAACTACAAAGCTTATAAGAAATGACAGAGTAATATCTTCATGACCTTGAGCTGGGCAAGGATTTCTTAGACAAAATGCAAAAGCATAAGTCATAAAAGAAAAGATTGCTAACTAGGACCACTTTAAAATTAAATTTTTTTTCATGAAAAGATGCTATTATGGCTCAGTGTTTGAGCATTGACCTATGAACCAGGAGGTCACAGTTCAATTCGCTGTCAGGGCACATGGCCAGGTTGCAAGCTCGATCCCCAGTGGGGGGCCTGCAGGAGGTAGACAATCAATGATTCTCTCTCATCATTGATGTGTCTATCTCTTTCTCCCTCTCCCTTCCTCTCTAAAATCAATAAAAATATATTTTATAAAAAAGAAAAGAAAGAGGCATGCCAATAGCAGAAGAGATGATTACAAGATATATGTATATCTGACAAAGGATTTAAATCCAAAATATATAAATACAAATCAACAAGAAAAACTGACAAAAAAATTTAGAGGACAGCTAAAAACAAACTAAAAAAACACACGAATAAACATTTTCCAAAGGAGTATATATAAATGGCTAATAAAGATATGAAAAGGTGTTGCAGTCATTAGCCACTAGGAAAATACAAATGAAAATCCCAATGAAATACCACTATGCATGCAATGAAATAACTAACATGAACAAAAAGTCACAATAGTTAAGTATTGGCACCTGGCATTTTCATTCACTGTGTTGAAAATAAGTTATTCATAAAATGAAATACTGGACAACAATGAAATTGAACAAACTAACACTACATACAACATGGATGAATCTCACAAATCTAATTTTGAAAGAAAGCCAGACATAAATTGCCACATACTGGATGAGTCATTTTATATAAAGTTCAAATACAGGCAAAACCAATCTGTAGTGATAGGTGTGAGAATGGTGGTTACCTTTAGTGGGGGGACATGACCAGAAGGGGCAAGGAAACTTTGGGGGGGGGAGGGGGCTGGTAATGCCCTTCATCTTGATCTGGGTAGTGGTTACACAAGTGTATTCTTTTTGTAAATATCCATCAAACTGGACACACGATTGTACTTTTTAAAAATATTTTCATTGGTACTTAGAGAGAGGGGAAAGAAAGGGAGAGAGAAAGAAAGGACCACCAATGTGTGAGAGCAGAACATCAATTGGCTGCTTCCTGTAGGTCCCCCACTAAAGACTGAGCCCACAACTGGGTCATGTGCCCTGACCAGGAATTGAACCTGCAACCTTTTGGTGCATGAGAGGACATCCAACCAACTGAGCCACAACTGCCAGGGCCAATTCTGCATTTTTTGTCAGTATGTTATATTCAATTCAAAATTTACTTTTAAAAAATATATCTTTTGATACAATTATCTTAATGCAGATCAGAAGTTTTATTTTGAAATTTAAAAGCTAAATCCTGGTTCTTTCTTTCTCTTTTAATTCTCTCATAACAGTCCTAACCTTCCCCAAAGCATTGGATGCCTCTGGCTGGACAGAAGAAGAATCATGTAAAAGGAATTACAAAAAGGAAAAAAAATATTAATATATTTCAAAAAAATTCTCCATGTTACACTTTTCAAAAGCCAAGACTCCAAAGAACAGACACAGATATAAATTAAAACTGTGCTATAGTTTTTCAAGATAATGGCAAAAATTATCTCGGAGAATATCCTTTGTACTAGAGAGGATGCTTAAAAATAGACATTCCGTGTGATAACGGTACATGCATTTTGGAGGAAAATTGGGGGAAACCTGTAAACGCGCATACTGTCTGATCTACCAATGTCCTTCCCAGAAATATGACTTACATTAAAGAGGATCTGTGCAAGGGATTATCTACCAGACTTTTCTTTGCAATTTTGTAGAAAAATCTAATTGACCAATGCAGAGAAATTACAATACATTCATATATAAAAGTGTAGAATTCTATGTACTGAAAAAGAATGTTATTCATACTTTATTACAGGTAGGAAAAACAAGCCATTAATCATAACTAGACACCATAGGATTCCATTTTGTTCATGTGCTTTAAAGAAAAGTCCAGTGGGTCAGGAGGAATTGCCTCTGGATGGTGAAGTCATTCGTTCATTGACTAATTCAATGTTTATGCTACATGACCCAATGATAGGGAACAGGCACACAAACACAGACACATACTCTGCCACTGAGTGAATAAAACTTACTAGTAGAAAAACCTCAAACCCTTGCCCATCTCACCCTACTAGAGGCCTTCTGAGCTGAGGCCCCTAAATCATCAGACAGAAGAGTTGTTGAAAATGTACACAGTTTGGCTGGTGTTGCTCAGTGGTTGAGCATTGACCTATATGAACCAGGAGGTCACCGTTTGATTCCCAATCAGGATGGGCACCTGCCCGGGTTGTGGGCTCAATCCCCAGTAGGGGGCATGCAGGAGGCAGCCAATTAATTATTCTCTCTCAGCATTGATGTTTCTATCTGTCTCTCCCTCTCCCTTCCTCTCTGAAATCAATAAAAATATATTTAAAAAAAATAAAAGAAAATGTTTACAGAAAGGAAATAAAGTCCTTTTATCCTGAAATTTCCTGGCTACTATTCAATGACATTAGCTGGGGCTATTAGATCAGCAAAGGTGAGGAAGAACTGGTCACCTCCCAAAATGAAAATCGAAATTAAACATATTGAATAGTTTCTAAGAGCCAAGAGGGTCATAATGTCATTTTTGCTTGATTTTGAGTTTGTTTAACATGCTAAGGCAAGCCTCAAATTATAAAAAGAGCAAGCAGCAGCATAATTAAAATGATAAACTACCCAAATTACACATGCTTGCTCATTTTATTTATTCTTGATCTGGACACCCATGAGATAATATTTCTATACCTTTAGCTGCACCAGAATTAGAACCTAGTGTTTGAAAGCAGAGGCATTGGAATCAGGCTTCCTGGATTCAAGTTCTAGCCCTATCATTTTTTAGCTCCGTGACTTAGGGCAAATTACTTATTTTCTTTGAGCCTCGATTTCCTCATCCACAAAATGGAAGTAATAATAGTAAATATGCGGTTGTAAGGATTAAATGTGGAAATGTAAAGTTTTGTGACAGGACCTAACATCAAGTAAGTTCTCAAAATTGTTTATTATTACTCAGTCCAAATTGAAAATAACTCCCTTCTTTAACAGAAATGTAAAATATTTCTGCAAATACTTAAGTCCCAACAGATCCAAATGAAGGATTCACATGGAGGAAAAATTTCACCTCACATCTGAAATTTGAAAATAGAGCAATTAATTATTTGGTTAACTTGTCCAACTTAGATAGCCATATGTATTATTAAAATATTTTTTCCTCAAAAAAAATCTTTGGTTTTCATTAAAATTATGTCCTTCATTCTCCAGTTCACATTTGCCACTGGAGTGGTGCTTTCCCGCACTCCATGCTGCTCAGCATTCACCTATAAGCCTATAACTTCTGTTCTATTGTGGCTTCAAAGGAGCAGGATGGTGCAAAGAGTGCTTGGAAGTGATGTAGACACTGAAGAGGTCATGTTTGACAATTATTTTTGCCCTGCCAGTCTCTGAGCTCATGGATTATTTACCAGTGCTTCACATTTACTAGATGGAGTCACATAAGTCTCTCTCCAGTTTTCACGGTTGATTGGATAACTCTGTTACAGCTTCATTCATTTAAGTCTCAATAATTCTATATGCACAATGTATATGGGACAGAGCAATCCTTACATTTTCGCAGCCCCACACTGGCCCATGTAAATTCTCGCAGCATCAGATTTATTCCTTTCTTCTAGATAATACCCATTAGCACATAAATGTGCTGTAATACCTTCCATCTTGGACAGAAAGAAGGAAGGCAAGAAGAATGGAAAGAAGGAATGGAGGGAAGAAGGGAGGGAGACTAGGAAAGAAGCAGGGATAGAGAAAGGAAGGAATGTTGTGAACCCATACCTTCCCCCAGCTCCTCTCCATTTCAGTAGAAGTCTTCCATATAAGTTACCCAAAGGCTTTTCTCCCTATTCCCTTTAACTGTCTTCAATCAGGGCTCCATTCCTTCTACACTACCAAAACTACTGCCTCCATGTTATTGGAAATAGTGATCAATTCTCATCTAATCTTTCCTTCAATTCAGCAAAACTATTTTTGCCTCAGGGCCTTTGCACTTACTGTTTCCTCTTCCTTGGGCATTCGTTTCTGATAGCTACATGGCTGACTTCTTTATCTTCAGGTCTAAAATCAAATGTCATCCACCAGGTCCCAAGACACCTCAATCACCCCTCACTGCACACACCTACCCCTATCACCATACACTGTTTTATTTTATTACTCTCACCACGCTCTAGTGCAACTGTCTACCTGTTCCTTGCCTGACTTCCTAACACATTACGTTCCTTGTGAGTAGGGACTTTACCTGTTTTGTTTGCTACTCTAGAGTGTAGAACAGTGACTGGAATATACAGTCATTGAGTGGATCAGTAATAAATATTTAGCTTGATGGACCATGGAATTTCCAGGTGAGTAGGTGAAAATTTATTCAAGAGATCTGTTTCTTTGCCCTGTGGGAAAGGTGAGCAAAGATATAAAGATGTGAAAAAATTGTGGAGTGTGTGTTCACTTCCTACTTCCCTGAGCTCTGACTCTGTGAAGGAAAGCATCTCCTTGGAGCTCTGTTAGGGCGTGTGACAGTTTGCCTGGGGACATAGCTCATGGCCTGTGGATCTGTGCTGGCTTCAGAAATATTCAAGGGGACCTTACACAAGCACCATCTTTTTCTCTCACAATTTCTGTCCCCTTCCCTCTATTCTGAAACATTACTGACTCCATATTGGTGAGCTTTGGGTTCACCTGGAACAGTGAATCTGAGGATCTTTGCAGTTGGCTGGACCTTCTGCTTGAAAGGGCGGGGACTACGCCCTCCATCTTACCCTGGTCTCTCCATTTTTGAGCAGCCATGTGCTCGGCAAGGCTTCTTCTCAGAAGCCCAAGCCTCTGCTAGCCACACCCAGGATTTCTTTAAACTAACCAATGACAATCAAGGGAAGTGCGACCACATCCTGTGTAACGAGACACAGACTTGCGCCTGGCCAATCGGCAGGGCCCACAGTCCCCTCTCCTCCCCTTACTCCACCCCCCTATAAAACTCCTCTTCCCACTGGGCTAGCTCTCTCTGCCACGTGCTGCTGTGTCAGTAAGGAGGGTAGGGGAGCCAAGCCCGGGTTTGAATAAAAGACTCTTTGCTTTTGCATCAGACACGGCTGGCTCCCTGGTGTGGTCTATTGGGGATCTTGAAATCTGGGCATAACACTGCTCCTGAACCAGAGGGAACCATATGAATCTGGAACCTTGAAACAAAGAATAATCCCACATACCTAAACCCATCTTTCAACAGTGAGGGGCAAATCACCATCTTGTTAGTCCTTTCTTTCCCACAAATGTAAAATGCCTGGTTTGAAAGCAAGCAGAAAGAAACTCCTGAGAAATCAGCACTGTGAAATTTCACCTTCTATTGGTTCAATTACTGATTATTGGTGATTCTAGGTGGTCTTTAGTAAATAAAGGTGAGATTCTAAATGATTAGCATTCGTTGAGAGTGATGAGAGACAGAAGTTGGTTGTTCACATAGTTTTTCATCTCTTTCCTCTTTCTCTCATCAATGATTATGAAATGAATTATCAGGAAGGAAAACTAGATTGAAAAAGGAGGGAAATTATTATTGGAGTTCTTTGGAATGTGTTCTATCTTCTCTTTCGTTCTCATTCCAACACGCTCAAGTAAAACTTAAACTTCCAAAAGAAAAGAAGTATATAACATCTTTTAAAAAATATAACTTTTCCAACAAATTCCTCCATTTGTGATCATGTATATTAATGAGTTCATGTAAATTTGCACATGTTCATTTGCACTCAGTAGATGTTCAATAAATGTACCAATAGATGAGTAAAAAATAAATCATTCATGAAACTTAAGGGAAGCTCTTTTGCCCAAGTAGAATGACAAAATCCGATTTGTGAGTTATTGTTGTAAGATAAAAATTTTAATAAACTCACTGAACCAATTAAAAGTCAGCATTGATTGATCGGTGTCTCATTTAGATAGTCAACTCATTCCAACAACACTTTATTGTATTCATCCGTTCAATAAACTAATTACTCACACTTTAAGCACTCAGAATCAGATATTTTCAAAGACAAAAAATGAGAGATAAGAAGTTGCAGCTCCCACTAAAGACCAATAGCTATGGAATCCCAGGGCCATGTCTAAGGCAGCTAGGATCAATCTAAGTCATTACATATGAACTTACACTCCAAAATTAAACCTTTGTTACCATATTTCAGCTCATCATGCTTTAGAACACAATAGCTGTCAAAATCCTCCTTCTTGTGGTTACTCATTGATAAATTCTTAGAGATAAGTGATGTCAGGGCAAATAAAAGTGATGCTTAAACCCCTGTTGAGAAAACTCACAGATCTTATCAACCTGCAGAAAGTATCGTGTGAAAACATGATTAGGTTGAGTAGGGTTTTTTTATTTATTTAATCATAGAGTAGAGGCTAAATTCCTAAACTTTTGAAGCTAATGTCATGGAGAGCAATTAGTTTCCTACTCAACCATCCTTGGTGTCATAAAATCCTAAACAAAGTTTGGATTCAGGAAAATAAGCTTTATGAATTTTATTTTATGAAAAATCACTTCATCTTTATCGGGGTTCAAAATCATCTCCTTTAAAGGATCTGAGTCTATTTGCAGTTGCTAAATAACATCTTCTTCCTTCATTCCACAAACATTTATTAAATTCCTCTTCTGTGTCATACAGCATGCTCAGCTTTGCATAATGCTTTATCGTGCATATAAATGCATCATTTCATTTGATCCTCCTAACAGCCCTTTGGGGCTACTGCTATTATTATTTCTACTTTACAGTCAAACAAACAGAAGCTTAGTGAACTTAAATGCTCAAGATCAGTAAATAAAAAATGGGACTTGTTCATAACCCACAATTTTCCCATGGAATTGGATATGTTGCTCAAAACTATGTAAGTATTAAATCCTAAAATAAAATCTTCACCAGATTTTAAGTCTCCAGAATACAGATTTTTCAAGTTCCTTTGTACCAATCAAAGCCTGAGACATTCCATAACAAAACCACAACCCTTCATTTTTTGAGTTGTCTCTCTCTAAGTGAGACATGTTATTTTGGGCAGTCTCATGTGATGAAAGAGATAATGGGCTTTTTGGGCGGTAATAAAAACAAAATCACTACTTTGACAGTAAGTAAAATAGAAATTGAAACTTTAAAAAAATAGGATTTTCTGATTTCACAAATGAGCTGTCAAGAAACTTTGGGTTTAACTTCTCAGTGTTATTTTCTCTGTCACTTGAAATAATAACATGCCAATTTATGAAGTCCTTTGGGCTCATTTTAACATGTAAATGAACAACTCAAATTCTATTTGAAAACTTAGGCTTTCATATATAGGATCAAAAATAGGAAAATGTGTGAAGGAGGTATTCTGATCTGGGTAGGACCTTTAGCCTAAGGCAGCAGGCTAGGATAGGCTGAAGGGAGGCCCAGCCAGCAGGAACCTCAGGAGCTCAAAGAAGAGCTGGGGTTTTTTAATGTTCAGTCAACCAAGAAAGCCTGGGTGTCTGAGGCAAAGCATCTCTGGGGAAGTGCTTTTTAGTTGTATAGGGTGTTGTTGTTGTTGTTAATGAAGATCAAAATGACATATGACCACTCAGTAGATACCAAGAGAGGAGACCTGAGGGAGATGAGGCCACATCCAATGAGTGGGTCAGAAAAGCCTGTAGTGGCAGATTTGGCAAATAAATAAGTAGCACAAAAGGGAAAGAACCACTGGCCATTCCTGAGCCGAAGAGTATCAAGAACAGTAAAGAATTGAAGATTTTACCCTATTTTCAAGGTAGGAAGCTAGCCTGCCTCAGTTTCATGGATGCTGGCAGAAGACACAAGGCTTCTGGGTCAGAGACAAAAGACTTTATACTCAGAGCACAACAAACACCATGACCATCAGCATATTTGCATCAATTCCTCTTGCTCCGCAGTTCCCTAGGGCAATGTGGGTGGACCCCCAAAGATGCCTGCACAATGTTATCAGAAAGGAATCCCGACCTTAGGGAACATGACTCTTTTATGTGAAGCGGTAAGCATGCTGGACCTTTGCTATCTTCCAAAGTTGTTCACTCTACAAATGTTTTGAAAAGAAAGTCTGGAACCAAAGGCAATCAGTGTCTCTGTAGCAAGACGTGTAGCAATGCAAGAGACTCGGGAGAATCGTCTCTCAAAAAAGAACTGCCCCCTCAGTGGATCTGCATCCAGTTACTCGGCTGCAGTCATTGGAAAAAACAACTGCGACCCAATCATAATGTATTTTATGAAAAGTTGGACAAGGAGGGAAGAATCTGTTTTATGTTGGGCTCTCCAAAAGCTGAATTTAAGATGAAGATTCATATGGAGACATTATCCCAGAACAATCCAGTAAGAGAATGGGGGAAACAACAGCAAAGGGGAGATTCTAGTCAAGTTCTCTGACAGAAAGCCTGATCCTGAAGGAAAACTCTGGAGCTTAGATTATGTGTCAGAGTCCTGACATGAGGAACAGGATCTGGGCTCCCAAACTGCTATCCTTTAAAGTCATTGGCAAAGTCTACTACAATGGGGCACTCTAGCTCTCTATACTTGCAGGAAAAGATGCTACAACACCCTGCAGGCAGGTTCCTGAGGGAAAGGCCCAGTCAAGGGTTATAAAAGGCAAAAGCATACTGAACCAGAATAGAGGCACACAGAAATGGTAAAGGCATCTGAAGTGATGTAATTGCCTACATCCAGTTACATCTCACATTATGTTTCACCTCATACTGATATAGTTTCTTCAAAATGATGGGTGGTCAAAATTTCTGGGAAAAACTTACGAGAGGAAGGGAGGGTTATAGGAATGAGTAAAAGCCCACTGCTGCAATTAATCTCAAGTTCATAACTGGTATTCATTATCTCATTCCTCTAACACCCACTCGAGGTTTCCCTTATCATCACCTAGCATTGCGGCTAGTCTAGGCAGCCTGCCTGGTGTGATGAACTAGACCTTTATCCCTGAGGGATCTGAGCCTAGTCACGATTCTCATATCAGGCTGTGGTTGCTGTAATTGCTCATTCACAATTCAAAATAGCCATGGGAGCACCAAGACAAAGCCCAGTGGAACCCTAGATCTCTACCCATTATGTAGTAGCAACCCTATATCTTCATGATGTTTGGGATTAATTATCCCTGCCAGTATGGTACCTCCTTTCTTTTCTACTATCACAAGGAGCCTTGAATGACCAGGTGGAAGTCACACCTTTACTGTAAATGGATTTCTTACTGTGACTCATGAAGGAAGCATCTCCCTCTTGGAACCAGGACCTCTAAATTCACAGAAGCAGGTCATGTGGCCATTAGCACATGGACCCATTTGCTTTCCCATAAGTGAGTCCCTGAGGCTGAGCTATAAATTCAGACGCTTTCAGTAGTCCAGTGGTAGACTTTCAACGTAGAGTCACAGGTTCAGGTCATTTGACACAGTAAGGGGAGAAGAGCAGATGGTCAAGGGGATATGGGTAGGGAACCAACAATATTTGCTATAGAATCAGACAAGGTGCCATTCAAGTTATGGTCTCAAGAAGCTTGTGGTTTTCTGTTCATTTAACAATGAATACCTACTATGTGCCCAGCACAGCACTAGGTGCTGATGGCATATAGGTAAATAACAGCCCGTCCTCTCACCCACAGAGTTCACAGTTCAGTGTGAGAGACAGACAAGTCAGCCAACATTTGATATTGTGGTGATTAGAAGCACAAGAGGGAAGTGAGGAGTGACTGATTAAAAAAGGCTTCACAGCCCTAACCAGTTTTGCTCAGTGGATAGAGCGTTGGCCTGTGGACTGGCCAACCTGTGGTCCCAGGCTCGATTTCAGTCAAGCGCATGTACCTTGGTTGCGGGCATATCCCCAGTGGGAGGTGTGCAGGAGGCAGCTGATCAATGTTTCTCTCTCATCGATGTTTCTAACTCTCTGTCCCTCTCCCTTCCTCTCTGTAAAAAATCAATAAAATATATTTTTTTCAAAAAAAGGCTTCACAGAGGAGGTGACTTATTTTTTGGTTTTTGTCTGTTTAGAAAGGGAATGAAGTGCAAATAGATTTTTGGAGGGACTCTCAGTTAAACACTGGAGGGGTAGTAGGGAAGTTAGACTGGGAGGGAAGGTGGCCTAAAAAGGATGCATTATCAGTTAGACGACCCTTGTGTGTAGATAAGAGCTTAACTCTGCTGAGGAACTCTAGAGCCAGTGTTGAACATGCACCTCAATGGCATCCCACTAAGGGGGTGAGGGAGCTGGGATATTCATACACCAAATCCTATCAGGCATTTTTTGAGGGCTGCTCCCAAGGGGGCATTAACTCCCCGGCATTTTTACCTGTCCTGTGTGTGGATAGAGCAGGCTCTGGTCCCAAAAAGTACTCTCAAGAAAAGAGTCACAGTGCTGGCCGTAGGAAGGTGGGGCTTGAGAACACTGAAATATTAAAGACTAAAGAGATAATGGATGGGCACCCTTGTACGTGGTTGAATTCAATGAGGTGGCTTCTTAACTAGGACTGAAAGATTAATAAGAATTTTCCAACCAAAATATTAGCTCCAGGAGTGGGTAAGAGAGGGCCAAAGAGGATGCCTTAGTTCTGGTTGCTTTAACAAAGTACAATAGACAGGGTGGTTCATTAAAAAAATAGAAATTTATTTCTCACAGTTTTGAAGCCTGGAAGTCCAAGATCAGTGTGCCAGCATGGGTGGGTTCTGCTGAGAGCCCTTTTCTAGGTTGTAGACTACCGACTTCTCATTCTATCCTCACATGGTGGAGGAGTGGAAAGAGAGACAGAGAGGTAGAGAGACAGAGACCTTTTGTGACTCTTATAAGGGCACTTATCTCATTCAGGAGGGATTGACTTTTATGACCTCATCTAAACCTAATTACCTTCTAAAGGCCCAACCTCCTGATACTATCACAGTGAGCATTAGGGCTTTAACGTGTGAATTTTAAGGGGATGGGGCACAAACATCCAGTCCATAACAGATGAAGAATACCTCTCCAAATGCAAAATACACACATATGGCACCTTTTGGAAGTATGACCAGACAGTTCATGCTGTGGCATAGTCTCACCTTCTAATGGGAGCTCGGGTTTCCCTAGGCTCATCCCCAATTCTACCACGCAGAAGAAAACACATGAATTAAGATCAAGGGTACTTTGGGATCCTGGTGCTAGAGAATAAAGCAGTCAATGGAATGTGTGAAGAGGTTAAATGCTGTTACTGCATTTAATCTTTTATGGTAATAACACTTGTTATTCGTCTTTTTATAATAGACATTCTAACAGGTATGAGGTGATATCTAATGGTTTTGATTTGCGTTTTCCTGATGATAATGATGTTGAGCATCTTTTCTTGTACATGTTGGCTAGCTTTCTGTCTTCTTTGAAAAAATGTCTGTTCAGATCTTCTGCTCGTTTCCTATTTGAATTTGTTTTTGCTATTGGGTGGTAGCTCCTTTCAGACATGATTTGCAATTATTTTCTCCCATTCAGTTGGTTGCCTTTTCATTTTGTTGATGGTTTTATTTGCTGTGCAAAAGTTTCACTTGTTTATTTTGACTTTTGTTGCCTTTGCTTTTGGTGTCAGATTCAAAAATCATTGCAAAGACCTATGTCATAGAGCTTACTGCCTATGTTTTATTTAGAAGTTTTATGGTTTCAGGACTTACATTCAGGTCTTTAATCCATTTTGCATTAATTTGGATGTAGTAAGATAGTGGCCCAGTTTCATTCTTTTCCATGTTGTTGCCCAATGCCATTTATTGAAGAGACTGTCCTTTTACCAATTGTATATACCTTGTTCCTTTGCTATAAATTAATTGATCATATATTGGTTTATTGCTGGGCTCTCTATTCTGTTCCATTTGTTTATGTTTTATGCCAATACCATATTCTTTTAATTACTACGTCTTTGTAATATAGTTTGAAATTAGGAGCACAATGCCTTCAGCTTGTTCTTCTGTCTCAAAATTACTTGGGCTATTTAGTGTCTTTTGTGATTACATACAAATGGATTGTTTGTTCTATTTCTGTGAAAAATTACATTGGAATTTTTATAGGGATTGAACTGAATACCATTTGTAGAAGTCTGTCTCTTAGTGTTTCCACTTCTAGGGTTCTCTCTCTACTCTATTGTTTTTATCTTCTTCCTGTCTTGAGCTCTGATAAGATGGGACTCCCCAAACCTTAAGGCCAAGTAGGAATCAAGGGAATCACAACAAAGGGAACCCCAAAACTTCCCTGGAGCCCCTCCAAGAAGGGAGGTAGCTGGACCACATGGAAATTGCAAAGATTCTTTATCCTGTTCTGGCCCAAGGTTTAAACTAAAATCAGTCTGCTTTGAGCTCTTTATTAGACTTTATTAAATTCACACTAATTTTGCACCACATGTTCACAGGAAGTATCAGCCAGAGTTCCAGCTAAAAACAGATGGCTCAGAGAGACAGTACATATTGGGAACAAACAAGGCCATGTGCCTTTACTACGGGAGATTCTGATTCTAAGCACTAAGACTTTCTGCCAACCATTATAAAATCACAAAGAAAAATGCCACAGCCAAAGACCACCCAGTGTCTAGACCCCATCGACCTCACCACATGGCATAATTTCAGGGGTGCAGACAAAATACCTTCTCTGACCACAAACCATAACCTGAACTTTCACAATTCCTTTGTCCACAGAGACACAACTCTGTAAGCCTTACCTGAAGTTTGCGCCTCAACAAAAAAAAAATGGGTTTATTGAATTTAAATGAACAGATGTTTACAGTCAACATTTTCAACAAATATGTATTGATTATCTGCTATGTGCCAGATATGTACTCTGGGCTAATTATTTAATGGTCAATAAAAGAGATATGTAAATTGTTCTTATAGACTTTAGACTAGAGACAAATAATAAACAAATAAATAAAGACATGTTGACAAATCATAAGTGTTATGAAGAATAAGTATAGGATGCTATGAGTGATATTAGCTATGGGTAAAAGGAGGCAGTCTACTCCATCTTGGGTGATCAGGTAAGGCCTCCCTAACTGAGACCTGAAGGATCACTAGGGTCTCACCAGACCTCAAGCCGGGGGCGGGGGGGGGGGTCACTGCAGAAGGAACATAAGCAAGAGAGAGCTTAGGAAATATGAGGCACGGAATAAAGACCAACATGGCTCTGATACAATGAGCAAAAGGAGACAGTCTAAGTAGGACTGGCTATGATAGAGTCAGGATTTGTTCCAAATACATTGTAAAATTTCAAGAGAATGGTGATTCAATTTAGGTGGTTTTGTTATTTTTATTTTTTTTAGTATATTTTTGGCTGCTAGGTAGAGGATGGATTTAAAAGGTGGGATAAGTGGACATGAAAGAATCAGGCTAGAAGGGAAGGCAACTCCTCCCTGTTCCCTAGTCTACGCCATCAAAAACAAGTGACCCCTGCTTCCCCCATTCACCTGAGGTTGGTCACACCCAGGGAGAGTGTGAGTGGGACCAGAGGCAAACCCTTTGCTTGTTGCTATTTCTAAAAATTGTCTAGGAATCAAACTGGGGTCAAACACATGAATGCAATGCCAAAGTCACCCTTCTAGAAATGAATGGATGAGAGTTGACCAAATATACACTACTCTATTACCCACAAATTAATCTCTGAACATATTTGGATTGGCTATTGGGGGGAAAGGGGTGCTATTAATGTAACCAGAATTAGGGAATGGTTTTGACTTTATCAATTGCCCCACAATATAAATTATCAATAAAGTGTTTTTCCACTGGGAGATTGTGTTTTACATATACAAAACTCATAATTTGTGCTTATTGAAAAGATTTAGACTCTGGAATGTTATTTATGTTTTTAATTTGTCTGCACCCATAAATAATATCCCACTTAGCAAGCAGTTCCTGAGCAGAGCATTTACTTCTGAAATACAGTATCCACGACCTGTTCTGGCCACCTCTACACTTGGCGCTGTGGATCCATAAAACCATAATCAATGTGTTCAATAAATATTTATAGACTAGACAAGTGAATGAGTGAATCTCTACATCTTTTCCATTTACCAGAAGAATCAGCCCAACATAGAACTTGCTTCACGGTCTGTTATGCCATTTAATTAACATTGGTATCTCTTTATATTTCATGACTTTTATTTCACTATAACTATTTGCCAATTTGTCATCTTCAATATCATTGTACATTCAATATGCATTTTTAAAATTACAGTTTTTTAAATTTGTAAAGCACATTTTTATTATACATCAGCATTCACTGAGGAGGCCCCTTTGGAAACTGATCTGTACGCATTTCCTTTCAAAACCTTTATTTGTAAAAAGGCCAAAGGTGTGCAAAATGCACTTACAGGCCCTGAGGGCAGCTAGAAGGATGAACAAGGTCAAGCCCCATTTTCAAAGGCCTCTAAACTGAGACACAACCCAGTTAGTGACTAAAGCCCATTGATTTCTGCCCGTTAGTATTTCTCCAAACCATCCTTGTAGCCACAGCTCACCATCACTTACTTGGACAATTGCAATAGTCTACTAACTGTCACTTTAAAAAGAAAACTGTCTTTTCTTTCCTCTTCCCTTCACTTAAGACTAAAATATATTTTGAGAAAAGACAATATCATCAATCCAGGGCATAGAGATTTTAATAAATGGGCTTTTGACATGTTACATCATAAATGAACCTTCCAAGCGTATAAGTGGTCCTTTGACAGGATGCATCATGTCAATCTATAGCTCAGAACCTTTCCTGATTTAATCCATAATTCATATAGTAATGGATCCTGAAAATTCCACTGCTTTCTTTTTTCTAGCAAGGGCAGCTCTGCTAGTACCACTTGAACTGATCAGCTGGTGCTCAGTGGCTAAAACTGTGCAGTGTCCCCTGAATGAGTCCATCAGTGGACCCTCACCCAGTGTTTCTCAAACTTAGGTCACTATTGGACTACTGAGAGTACCCACTTACCTTTTGTAATACTAGCTGCTTAATTTTTAAAATCAAACCATTTCTTAATTTACTTATAAAGGTAATTTCATATCAGCAGCACAAACAGAAAACCAGTATCAATTGTCATTAAAATAAGATTGCACAATTCCATAAAGGGCCCAGCTCATTCACATAGCAGCAGCAGAAAAAAGACCACAATTTGGGAAAGACTCAATGAGCCAACTCAATCACCTCCACTGATCAGGAAGGGAGCTGGGGAATAATATTAGGACATTATAGTCAATGCAAGACTGGCTTGACTTAGCATAAACAATCTAAAATTAAATTGGGCGTGTGACCCGTATATCACGAGGGTCTCCTGTGAGTCCCGTGGTATCCGTGTTGGCCAGACCTCCCAGGCTAGTCTGGGCTTGGAAGCATTTGTTTCATTGTCTGCTTTTTAATAGAATCAGGTGGCTTGTTTGAAAAATGGAAATCCTGGGAGGATCAGTGGAAGAATAAGGGGAGAAAAAATTATTTTTGGCAAATAGTATTAAAGGTATGGAAAAAGTAGAAAAACATAAAGTTACAGCAAGGAATCATAAAAGCAGAGAGTGTACAGCCAGAAGACAACTTGATAGCAATTACACTCTGCTCTCCCCGAGCAATTTTGGCCTATTACACAGGCACAAACTTGGAAATACTATTTGTATGGAGTAAAGAATATAAATGTCTTCAGAAGTGCTAGCTGTTCTTAACAATGCCAACTAAGACAGAAAAATACACTTGCTTTTTAATAGAGAGGTATCCTTTTGTTTGAAAGGTCTGGGTAAATTCAGATTAAATTTCATATCCTATTCTTTCTTTAATTTTGATGCTTCCAAATAATGTCTAATGAAGATGATATTGACAATGACAAAGGTAATAATTTCTGGCATTATTTAATAATATATAACTCCAAATCCTTTTATTGACGTATATCAGACACTCAAAAGAATCTTTAATTTAACCCATATCTCCTCAACTAGCCATATGTCATTCTTTTTGTTGTTGTTATTTATTTCATTTATTCTTCTACTCAGCATATGTTTGTTCTTTCAACTCTATTTGCTGTTGGAAGAAAAGTAGACAAATGCATTCACACACTTTACCTTACATTTCTCATGCAAAACACCTTCAATATTCTCAGCTCGAAGCTATGGTCTCCCACCAGACACTCATGATTCCTCTGGACCAATCTGCCTGCAAAAGAAAAGAAGGGAGGACTTAGAAAGGATAGCACTCTAAAGCCCAGGCGCCACCGTATGGGTACCAAGAGTGCAGGGACCCTGCCAAACTCGGGACTGTGAACCCAGCGATAGCCCTTATATTATTTATATTATTTCTGTCATGTCTGGGCTATGTGGCTCACGAACTAGCCCTAGACCATTTGTTGTCTTGCTTGGAATTCTGATTGAGTTCAATGAGAAGAACCTTAGTATAACCACTGACAGCTCCTTGGCCACTGCCCAATATTGAATCCTGTTTAAAGGACAGTTCTCAAAATGACTCAGAATGAGCTTCTAGAATAAAGTGTGCAATGAATAATACCAAGCTCATTTAAAATGAAGGCAACTTATGGAGCTTATTTTTGGATTAGTCGTTAAAATATCTCATAACATAATTAGTGTTTTGAATTATAGACATTTTGTATTCATTCATTTATTAAAATAATAAACCTACTACATGTTAACATAAATGACATTGAATTATAGACCTTGCTTTGACTGAAGGAATGGGAACATTTTTACTGGAAGTAATTCCAATACCCATACCCAGACAAAAAGACTCATTGAAGAGATATTTTTTCACTCTTGTTTTATCCTAAGGAAACTTATTACTATGGGATTTCATTTAATAAATTATTAATAAAGAGATTCAATACTCAGTTATACCAAAAGGGTATGTACTTCAGTCAAATCAAATCAGCACAAGTTTGAGTACATACTGCCTTTTTCTCTTTAACCCCTACCTGAGGATATTTTTTTATTGATTTTAGAAAGAGGGGGAAAGAGAGAGAAAAACAACAACAATGTGAGAAAGACCAATTGGTTACCTCCCATATGTACCCCTGTGGGGGATCAAACCCACAACATAAGTATACGCCCTGGCCAGAATCAAATCTGCAACTTTTTGGTGTATCCTCCAACCAACTGAGCCACCTGGCCAGGGCAAGTACATACTTCTTATAGGCACTAATTGAGACAGTGCAAAGAACAGAAAGATGTGTAATAATACATGGTGCCTGCCTTCAAGCTATTGATAGATCGTTTGCCAAATGAAATGCTGGATGCCAGTTAAATTTGAATTTTGCATAACCAATGAATCATTTGTTTAGTATAAATATGTCCTATGCAATATTTACAACATACTTACAATTTTTACATTTCTTATTGTTTATCTGAACTCAAATTTAACTGAGTGTCCTTTTATTTCCTAAATCTGAAAATCCTTCCTACACAGAAGAATCACTTAGCAAATAGTTACTGAGTGCCCACTGTGTGCTAATGACTATTCTTAATGCTGAATGGTTAAAAAAAAAGTCCCTGCTCTCGCCCTCGCCAGTGTGCTCAGTGGTTAGAGTGTCATGCCACACACTGAAGTGTCATGGGTTCGATTCCCAGTCAGGGCACATACCCAGGTTGCGGGTTCGATTCCCGGTCAGGGTGCATGCATGAGGCAACCAATCAATGTTTCTCTCTCACATCGATGTTTCTCTCTCACTCCCTCTCCCTTCCACTCATTCCAGAATCAATGAACAAAATGTCCTCAGGTCGGGATTAAAAAAAAAGTCCCTGCTCTCATGGACTTAAGAGTCTAACAATAAATAAGAAAATAATCCCAAATACATGCCATGTATTACAAATATGTTCTATGGAGGCAATGAGAAGGGAGCTGTATAGTGAATAATATTGGAGCAGTGAACATCAACATTATATAAAGTTGTCACCTGCAAAATGAAGAATTGCTAGCCAGGAGGAGATTGGGGGAAGAGCCTTCCAGTTGGAGCAACTTAATGTGTGAAGGTTCTAATGTAGGAGAAAGTTTGCTCTATCAAAATCAGATGTTGCACAATCCTCATTTCATTGCAAGACTATTCTGTATATTACAGGACAGATGTCTCCCTAGCTCCTTCCAGTCATTGAGACAACAAAAGTATTCTTACATATTTCCAAGCCTCCCTTCTCCCCACTGGCATTAAAAATCACTGAGTAAGAGAAACCTGGGCCCCGAGAGGGAACCAAGATGGCGGCATAGTTCACCACCTGTACTTGCTGCCTCCCACAACCACATCAAAATTACAACTAAAATACAGAACAACCATCATCCAGAACCACTAGAAAGCTGGCTGAATGGAAGTCCTACAACTAGAAAAGTAAAGAACAAAGCACACTGAGACTGGTAGAAGGTGCAGAGGATGGAACGGGCTGGTACAACACCCACGTGGGCCGCATTTTTAATCAGGAGGTAGATCGTCTCTGTGGAGGCCGCCCGGAGGAGCAAGGGGTCCCAGCCCCACACCAGACCCCCAGCCCAGGATCCCAGAGCTGGGAAAATAAGTCGCTACTGGCAGTAAGAAACACAGGCTGTGAAAACTGGTACAGAGTGGGGCTCAGTGACACAGAAGCTACTGGAGATCCAACTGTTCCTCTTAAAAGGCTGGCACCACAAACTGAACTTACAAGGTCCCACTTCCTCTGAGCTCCAGCACCAGAGCAGGGCTCTGGGGGACGCAGACACGAGGAGAAACATCGAGGCAGCAACTCGGGGCAGCTTTCTCCCAGACTGAGGTGCTTGCAGGGATCATTGTTCCTATGCTGGGACCTCCTGGTCACAGGGCTAACTAGCAGACATTTCTGTTTGCTCCACCCTAGTGATTCCCTAAAACCCCACCTCATCCAATTTACAACCCCACCCAAGCTGTGTGCAGCAGCTTTTACATATGAATGGCCTTTCCTTGCTCATGGTAAAATCTGTCAAACAAGCTGAAGCTGGGTCAGGGAGCTCTAAACCTATCAATAAAAAGCCCAAGACTCAGCACCAGCACCAGCCTGTCTTGCTTCATACATAGCTGGGCCTCATCTGGGCACTTCCAAACCCAACACAAAGAAGAAGAATCTGAAGATCTCTCTGTAGCTCCTGCTGGGTGGCCCCAGGCAGTGGCTGACTTTGCACCTCCCTGGAGACCCAAGAGCCAGTGTACCCAGTGGTCAGTGTGAGACGGTACCAGATTACAACTCTACATATCCATAAGCAACACACTCAAGGGGACGATGCAGTGAGTACCAAAGCCCCACTGAAGCAAGTCCTGCTCCATAGAGGTGTCTCCTGCACAGCAGCTCTCCCATTGTAGTAACAGCTAGTCCTCACAGCCAATTGGCCTGGAGGTCAATTCCTTCCAGTTACACCAATAGCAATCAAGTCTCAACTACAACAAGGCTGGGCTCAAAGCCCACAAAAGAGTGTACCTGGAGTTTCCACTTCAGGTGACTGGGGAGGCTGAGCCACTGGGCCCTATAGGACACCTACTACATAAGGCCACTCCACCAACTCAAGGAGACATAGCAGCTCTACCCAATACATAGAAACAAACACAGGGAAGCAGCCAAAATGCAGAGTCAAAGAAACATGTCACAAAAGAAAGAAATGGAAGAAAGCAAACTACTAGATATAGAATCCAAAACCATGGTTATAAGGTTACTCAAGAATCTTCTAGAAACCTCCAAGGGACTTAATGAGACTTTCAAGGATTTTAGTGAGAATGCCCCCCAAAAAAAAATAGAAAAGGACCAGTCAGTAATTAAGCACACACTGACTGAAATAGAGAATAATATACAGGATTCAACAGTAGAGTAGAAGATTCTGAGAATCAAATCAACGATTTGAAATATGAGGAAGCAAAAAACACCCAACCAGAAGAGCAAAAAGAAATAATCCAAAAATATGAAGATAGTGTAAGAAGCCTTTGGGACAACTTCAAATATACCAACATTCGCATTATGGGGGTGCCAGAAGAAGAGAGAGAGCAAGATATTGAAAACCTATTTGAAGAAATAATGACAAAAAACTTGCCCTACCTCATGAAAGAAATAGACCAACAAGTCCAGAAAGCACAGAGAGTCCCAAACAAGAGGACCACACCAAGACACATCATAATTAAAATGCCAAGGGCTAAAGACAAAGAGAGAATCTTAAAAGCAGCAAGAGAAAAGCAGTTAGTTACCTACAAGGGAATTCCCATATGATTGTCAGCTGGTTTCTCAACAGAAACTATGCAGGCCAGAAGGGAATGGCAAGAAATATTCAAAGAGAAGAATAGCAAGGACCTACAACCAAGATTACTCTACCCAGCAAAGCTATCATTTAGAATTAAAGGTCAGATAAAGAGCTTCACAGATAAGAAAAGGCTAAAGGAGTTAATCACCACCAAACCAGTATTATATGAAACTAGAGGCCCAGTGCACAAATTCGTGCATGTGTGGGGTCTCTTGGCCTGTCGGGTGATTGGGGCCGATCAGGGCCATCTCGCCCAGTCCACCAGGGGAAGGGACCATGGGAGGCTGGCTGGCCTGGGGGAGGGACCACGGGAGGTTGGCTGTGGGAGCATACTGACCACCAGGGGCATCTCCTGCATTAAGCAACTATCCCCTGGTGGTCAGTGTGCATCATAGCTACCGACTGGTCATTTGGTCAGCTGGTCAGCCAGTTGTCCAGTCATGATGGTCGCTTAGAATATATATATATATATACAAAAGTCTAAGCGACCATCTATATATATATATATAGATAGATAGATATATAGATGTTGAAGGACATTTTTTAAGAAGAGGAAGAAGAAAAATAAAAAGATAAAAATTATGAACAACAAAATGGCAACAAATACATACCTATCGACAATTGAATCTAAAAATCAAAATAAACGAGTAAGAAATCTAATGAACAGAATAAACTGGTGAATAAAATAGAATTAAAGGCATGGAAATGGAGCAGACTGACAATTCTCAGAGGGAATGAGAAGGGAAGGGCGGGAAGAGATTAAACAAAGATCTTGTATGCATGTATGCATTTTTATGGATACAGACAATGGGGTGGTGAAGGCCTGGGGTGGGGTGGAACCGAGTGGAGGGGAGCATTGAGGGGAAAAAAAGAGGGAGGGACATCTTTAATAATCTTAAAAATAAAGATTTTAAAAAAAGAAAAAAAGAGGATACTCTTCAGGCCCAAGACTTGCTCCTAGAACTCATTAGTTATGTGCCGTTAGACAATTAAAAATAAAGTTTATAAACCCTAAAAAAAAGAGAGAGAGACAAACCTGGGCCCAATCACACCCAGCAGAATGGGCCATGCTAGGGGGTCCGGCTCTAAATGGGTAAACAACAATCCTCTCAGTCATTGAAACAAGAATCAAAGGAGCAACGGGCCACTTCAGCTCTGGTTATCAGCCAAGTTCATGTCCTGTCAGCTAGTGCTCTGCGGCCAGGAGTAGACAAGCTCACAGTCAGCTCCATGCCTTGGGAAGGTCACCCCAAGAATGAGAACTCAACACCTGAAGGATATATCTAAGCAGAAAAGAGGAGCAAAGACAACAGGCCACCTCCAGTTATAGGAAATGGTGGGAGGCCAGGCTCATAGATTATATATTCACTTTGGGGGCTAAAACGCACCAAGAAAGCTCTTTGCTCAACACATGAACTTGGCTTGGTGTTCTGGTTGGCATGAGGCTGGTCTGCCATGGGTCCCCAAAGTGAAGACAGAGAAGCTGCACCACAGATCCTCCTCCCCACCCATCTGCTCTCTCCCCATACGAAGCTGGGAAGCAGACCTTCATAATACTTCACTGTGGATGTAAAGTAACAAGCACCACAAGCCTACTTTAGCAAGTCCAACTTTAAAAACCCAGATGTTTTGAAAAAAATAATGGGAAAAAGGAATATGATTTGGTTTGGATAAGGTCTTGCTTTCTGACAAGATTTGCCAAGAAGTGCACTGACACAAGAGCATGAGGTACTCAAGGCCCCAGGTGACCTCTCTCTTTGTCTCCTGCTGCTCTCCATGTACCCTAGTCAGCCCATGTGACGTGCTACCATCCCAAACACATCTTACACATTTGCCCATGTTGTTCTCTTGGCCTAGAAAGTATTTTTCCACTGGTCTGCCTGGAAAACTCCTATTTATCCTTCAAAGCTCAACTCATATATTCCCTTCTCTGTGAAGTCTCCCTTGCTGCTTGAGCCCCACCTCCTAGCACACCACCTCCATATGCTGCCATGCACACTCACACAGGCATGAATCCCTGCCATCCTCAGGGCCTATCATAGTACTTTACATATTCCTCTAAGTGTACCACTCACCACACTGTATTACTCAGCTGCTTACCTCCTTCTTCCTCCACTTAACTGGGAGCTCCTTACAGATTAAAACAATTTATCCTTGATCCTGCATCAACACATACAAGATACATAGTATGTGCTCAATTAATATAGAAAGGGAGATGCAGATAAAATTTTTTAAAACGGAAAAGAAAGTGGAAATGAGGGAAGAATAACTTTACTATTGACTTTAATGCAGCGGTTCTCAACCTGTGGGTCGCGACCCCTTTGGCGGTCGAACGACCCTTTCACAGGGGTCACCTAAGACCATCCTGCATATCAGATATTTACATTACGATTCATAACAGTAGCAACATTACAGTTATGAAGTAGCAATGAAAATAATTTTATGGTTGGGTCACAACATGAGGAACTGTATTTAAAGGGCCAGAAGGTTGAGAACCACTGCTTTAATGTATAATTGAAAATCACAGAAAATTTAATGAAACCTAACTTACTAAAGAACATATTGTCATTTAGAGGAATGCACAATTGTACGAATGTTCTTTTGTAATGTGCAAGAAATGTGTTGCCAACGAGGATTAATCCCAGGTCAGGGATTCTCCACCTAGAAATGAGTCAACATCAGTGACTCTGCTCTAGAGAGAATGTGGAAGGAATAAGGAAAGTTTCTCACACATGAATTTGGGGAATAGCACATCTCAGCACACAACAGACTGGTTAGTCTCTGGAACAAATTCCAACAGAATTTATATTTGTTTGTTCTGAAAATAAATTATAACAAAGTCTTAATATTCCTGGACTTTATATTTGTCTTAAAAAATAATATACCTGTTTTTATGAGCAACACTGTTTTTAACCTATTTGTGATATTTTTTCCTGCTAGTTATGGTTTGTTATTATTAAGACAAAGACTTAAAAGAAAACTAAGGGGAAATGTAGTATAAAATGTGGTATAAATATTTAATTTTTTCTGCCAATTAAATGTTGGGTTGTGTTATAAAAGATCACACAGAGCACACTTCACGAATATAACTGAAAAAAAAATAATTTCACGCCGAACAATCAGAAGATGTTAATGATGAGGTAAAAAGCGAAGTTACCTAGTGAGGGTGGAGTTCAGGAGGTCTTATTAGTGGCTCCGTATTACAATCTAGAAACGTCTTTATGTAGACTAATCATATTGCAGGTCCAGAGGAGATTTACAATCTGATTTGCCACAGAGAACTCCATGTAATCTTCGTTGAGGACTGACACCATTTTATCTTTGCACGATTCCCTGTTTCTCACACAAGTAATTCGGTCATTTCTACATTGTCAGCTCTGACAGGCTGATTTAATCTGCAGGATTCTGAATGCCTCTGACCACTGCAGAGAGTCATTAACCTTGACTCGCATAATTGAATTCAAGGTTGATTGCCTGTGACCCTCTGCGCTGAGGTCTTCGAAATGTACATATTCATTACGGGCAGCCTCGCTAAACGGATTGCACAGGGAAAGCTGTAGCAGTCGGCCTGCTTGGTATGCAGGGGGCGAAGGGGGCACTAATTGCATGTTAGAGCTGAGGATTAGATTATGAAACGAGTGAGAAAATGAAGATAGATCCTCTGACACTGTCAGATTAGGGGCAGCAACATGCAGGAATATGACATTGAAATTTACAGTGACATGAACAGAAAGAAAATTAGAAACAAAAAGCCATTGGGCTTTTTTTTTAAAAAAATCTTCATCTTTTCTACCATCACATAATAAACAAAATATGGGGAACTAAAGCCTGTGTCTTTGCTCATTTGCATAATCACAGCAGAACAATGCACTTTTTCTTGGTAGCTTTTTTTTCAGACAAGGAAATCACACCAGAGTGGCACTTGAACATTGCGCTATGCGATGTATCTAGAGCATGTTTAAATAATTTGCTTTACACACCAAAAGGCATTTTGAGTTGCCAAGAAAAGATATTCAGATCTCCAGTAAACCGGGAGAATATGCAAGTGTTCACATGTGCAAAATTATTGGACATAATTCTGTCAACCAATATGCCAGGCCTTGATTTGGGTGAAAAGCCAGATTGTAAAATTATCATTAGTTCTACTTTTTTATTGACTTTGTGTCACTTCATAGTTAAAACAAGTGCATACCTGTTCAAACCAAACAAGTCTTCCTGCACCCAGTAAATGCTTAAATGAATAGCAAACAGTTTTACAAATCGCTTCCATTTCTGGAAGCAACCGCCCACTCTGTTAAATGACAACAACAAACAACTGGGCTAGACGTCAAGCTGTGTGTACCTTTCAGGGACTGTTTTCTTTTCCATTTAGGTGTGGGATGCTGCTTGAACAGCTTTTCCTCATACTTTTGCCAGTTGTTATAGATTTATTTTAAAGGAAAATAACAGCCTGTCTTTCCTGACAACAAAAAAATGACAGCCTGGGACATTTAAAAACAAAAACAAACTCCTATGGTGTTCAGTCATGGCTAGAAATTAGTGTTAATTTGGATCCAAGTTAAAGTTTCTATCTCAGAAGAAACCGAGTTCAGTTTGGGTTTGTCTTGCTTTTGCTTTAGTTTTAAACAAGCCCACAGAATGGCCCCTGTGGTGCTGCAAGATTAACACTCCAAGAACGTTCCATGGCATTTTTAAATGGTTAACTTGGTTTGCATTGATCTTTCGAAATGAAATTTATTTTTGCTACTTCAAGAAACTCTAAATGGGAGAAGTAACTTCCTAATAATTATACCTTATTGGGAAGTCCCACCCAGAGTAAGGAGGAAGTCATAAGCCAGGCTGTGCGGTGAAAAGAAAAAGGCGGGGGTGACCTCAGTGCACTCACCTTCAGAGGCTGCATAGATCATCTCCATGCAGCTTCCTGAGACATTTAAATGACACCTACTGATAGTTGTACTTAAGACCTATCATCCAAATCAATCTATAATAATAAAAGCATAATATGCTAATTAGACTGGACGTCCTTCCAGACGTTCTTCTGGACAACCTTCCAGACAAAGCCATGGTGGCAGGGGCCAAGGCAGAGGCAGCCGCCCCTTGCACGAATTTCGTGCATCAGACCTCTACTTAAAGACATAATTAAGTCAACTGCTGCGTGGTGGCGGCCAAGCCCCTTGCACGAATTTCGTGCATCAGACCTCCAGTTAAAGACATAATTAAGTCAACTTTCAAATGAACCAGCATTATTTTTTTCATTTAATTAAAGGAAATAGAGTATTGGAGTTTATACTCCAGTATTTGACACCTACTATCAAAACCTAGATTTTAATACCAGCTCTGTTCTTTTTTCAGCTGTGTGGCATGGGGCCAACCACTCTCCACCTCAGCATAGCATATCTCAAGATTTGTATGAAAATAGCTAGAAAAAATGTTACATAATTCAAAGTATACTTAAGATTACCAAAACTCTTACCTCGTTGCAAAACTATTGTCCCAACACATAGTAGTTTAATACCACAATGATTTGTTACTGCTCGTGATTCTGTGTGTTGCCAATTTGGGCAGTTCTTTGGGTGGTCTTGCCTGGAATCATTCATGAGACATGTCTTGCATTGGTGCCAGCTCTTAGCAGGGACCTCAGTCTATTCCAGTCTAGTCCTCAGTCTGTGACCTCTCATCCTTTAATAGTCTAAAATGCATTTGTGTCACAGAGTGGTGGTCTCAGAGTTCTTAGAGAGAGAGAGCAGATGCCACAGGGCCCCTTCAGCCCTCATCTCTGGAACCACACAACATCAATTCCACCATACTCAATTGGTCAAAGAAAATGGCAAGGCCAACCCATATTCAAGGGAGTAGAGAAACAGATTCCACTTCTAGATGGGAGAAATAGCAAAGGGGCATAGACATAGGGAGGCTTGATTCATTGAGGGCTATCATCATAACAATCTACTCATTAAAACATATATGTTAGTAATGCTGCATAAAAGAAAACACACCAATTCGTTGATATTTAATTTATGTTTTCTGGTACCGCCAAGATTTAAGTTCTTTACCATCTTTCTCTCTTTTCTGTGTCTCATTTGGTGTCTGGATTGCTAACCTGTGGTCACTAAACCATGGGGCTTGATCCTAGTTCTGATTCCAACAGAAATCTGTGGAAGTTAATAGAGATCTCTCCACCAGCACTGCCATCAGCATTTGGCACCGCACCATGGCACAATGATTAAGCATGCTGAGTTTTATTGAGATTGGGAAGCATAGATTTAAATCCCAACCCCATCAATCACTAGCTCAGTAGGCTTGAGAAAATTATTTAATCTCTTTAAGCCTCAGTATCCCATCTGTAAAATGGGACAAATGAAAGTAACTAGCTCTTTGGATTATGGTAAAGATTAAATTAGCAATATGCTTGTGAATTGCCTAGCACAGTGCCCAACACACAGCATGTGCTCAACATGATAGCTGGTTTTTTGTAGTTGTTCTTGTTTTGGGGTGTTGTTTTTTTTCAGCAATGTTGAGATATAATTGGCATATAACATTGTGTAAGTTTAAGGTGTACAATGTAAAGATTTTATGTGTGTGTGTGTGTGTGTGTGTGTGTGCATGTGTTGTGAAATGATAAGGCTAATTAACATATCCATCACCTCATCTTCACATAATTGTGTGTGTGTGTATGTGTGTGTGTTTATATTGAGAATTTTCTTTTTTTTATTGTTGACTAGAGGACTGGTGCACAAAAAGTTGTGCACTCGGGGGAGTCCCTCAGCCCAGTCTGTGCCCTCTCCCAGTCTGGGACCCCTCTAGGGATGACCACCTGCTGGCTTAGGCCCGTTCCCTGGGGGACTGGGCCTAAGCTGGCAGTCAGACATCCTCTGGCAACCAGGGAGCCCTCGGGGGATGTCCACTTGCCAGCAGAGAGCAGGCCTAAACTGCAGTAGGACATCCTTAGCGCTGCTGAGGAGGCGGGAGAGGCTCCCACCACCACTGCTGTACTGGCAGCCATCAGCCTGGCTTGTGGCTGAGCAGAGCTCCTCCTGTGGGAGCACACTGACCACCAGGGGGCAGCTCCTGCATTGAGCATCCACACCCTGGTGGTCAGTGTGTGTCATAGCGACCAGTCATTCCCAGTCGTTCTGCTGTTAGGGTCAATTTGCATATTACCCTTTTATTATATAGGAGTGCCTGGCCAGCCTGGGTGAGGGGCTGATGGCTGTTTGCAGGCTGGCCACAGCCCCTTCAGTGTGGGGGTCCCCACTGGGGTTCCTGGCCAGCCTGGGTGAGGGGCTGAGGGCTGTTTGCAGGCTGGCCACAGCCCCTTCAGGGTGGGGGGTCCTGCTGGGGTGCCTGGCCAGTCTGGGTGAGGGGCTGAGGGCCCCAGCGGGGACCCTCACACCATGAGGCTATGGCCAGCCTGAGTGAGAGGCTGATGGCTGTTTACAGGCTGGCCACAGCCCCCAGCCACCCAAGCTCCCAGTGGAGGCTGGCTAGAAGCAGGTATCTGGGATTTATTTGTCTTCTATAATTGAAACTTTGTCGCCATGAGTGGAGTCCACAGCCGGCTCAGAGCAGGCGGGAAGCTTGGCTTCCTCCATCGCCCGGGCAAACAAGCCTCCTGCTTGCTCCAGCTTTGTGGTTGCCGGCCACCATCTTGGTTGGGTTAATTTGCATATAATCGCTCTGATTGGCTGGTGGGCGTGGCTTAGGGCGTAGCAAAGGTATGGTCAATTAGCATCTTTGTCTTTTATTAGTGTAGATAGTATGACAGGTGTCCCCTTTGTTTTTGTTTTTTCCCCATTGACCCCCTCCACCCCACACCAGCCCCTCCCAGGCCTTAACCAGACTACTGTCTGTGTCCATGGGCTTTGTATGTGCTATATAATAAAAACCTAATATGCTAAGTGTCTGGTCGTCCGGTTGTCCATTCAACCAGTCAAAGCACAATATGCTAATGATATGCTAAGGCTGCTCAACCTCTCACTATGATGTGCACAGACCAACAGGGGGCAGATAGTCGACCGATCAACCAGTTGCTATGACGTGCACTGACCACGAAGGGGCAGACACTCTGACCAGAAGGTTAGCTTGCTGCTGGGGTCCGGCCAATCGGGACTGAGCGAGATGGGCCAGACATGCCCTGGAACCCTCCTGCAGTCCCTCCCCGGCTGGCCAACCTCCCGCGTCCCTCCCCAGCCCCGATAGTGCACCAGTGGGGTCCCTTGGCCTGACCTGCACCCACTTGCAATCCAGGCTGAGGGACCCCCCCCTTGAGTGCACAAATTTCATGCACCGAGCCTCTAGTATACATATAAATTCCTTGGTTAATCTCTCCCACCCACACCCCCACCCCACCTTCCCTCTGAAATTCATTAGTCTGTTCCATGCTTCTATATCTCTGGATCTATTTTGTTCACCAGTTTATTTTATTCATTAGATTCCACATATGAGTTAGATCATGTGATATTTATCTTTCTCAGACACATCCATCACCTCACCATCACACAGCTGGGTGTGTGTGTGTGTGTGTGTGTGTGTTTATGGTGATAATTTTCAAAATCTACACTTTTATCAAATTCCAAGTACAAACACACCTTGGAGATATTGTGGGTTTGGTTCCAGACCCTAGCAATTAAGTGAATATCACAAGAAAGCAAGTCATACAATTTTTCGGTTTTCCATTGTGTATAAAAGCATTACACTACACTATAGTCTATTAAGTGATCAATAGGATGATGTCTGAAAAAACAATGTAGCTACCTTAATTTAAAAATATTTCATTGCTAAAAAATGCTATCAGCTGAGCCTTCAGTAAGTCATAATCTTTTTGCTGGTGGAGGGTCTTACCTCAATGTTGATGAAAACAATATCTGCAAAGTTCCATAAAGCAAAGTGGAATAAAATGAGGTATGCTTGTATAAATACAGAATTGTTAACTGTAGTCACCATGCTGTACATTAAATCCCTGTAGCTTATTCATCTTATAACTGGAAATTTGTACCTTTTGACCACCTTCTCTCATTTCCACCACTCACCCTGCTGCCCCTGGCAACCATTGATCTACTCTCTGTTCCCATGAGTTCAGTTATTTTTAGATTCCACATATAAGTGAGATCATATAATATTTTTCTTTTTCTATTTGGCTTATTTCACTTAGCATGTGCCCTGAAGTTTCATTCACATTGTTGCAATAGCAGGAATTCCTTCTTTTTATGGCTGAATGGTATTCTATTGCGTGTTTGTGTAAATATGTATATATATATATATATATATATATATATATATATATATACACATACACAAGGTAGAGCAAAAGTTGGTTTACAGTTGTGAATACACATAGTTTATTCTTGTATTATTATTCATTAGTTATTGTATTATTTCCATAGGAACACTGTAAACCTACTTTGCCCCACCCTGTGTGTGACTTTCTTTTCCATGCACATGAGAGTGTTATTAGTGGTGTTTGCCCGCATCATCAGTTCATTATTCAAAGATCTGAGATACAATCTGAGTTACTTTTTCCATAATTTTAAAAATACACTTTTATCAACCTTTTAATAATTACAAAACAGTTAACAACAGTGATATAAAAAGCAGAGCTCCCTCACCTCTGAGTCTGCAGTAAAGCCAAAGATATTGAAATGCAACTCACTCCCTGATCACGGCGGACGCAGGTGGGCAGCCTTTGTTTCCCTTTCTTGCAATTAGGAAATGTACATGTGTCCTAATTGAAAAATGACACCAGCTCTACCGTTCTCCACTAACAGCTTAGATCATCCACATTCGCCCTGGCCCTGCTTAGAGTGTCGCATCTTCATCATATTGATCACCCATCATGATTGTTTGCTATTCGACTTTCTGTCAAGGCAGAATAAAAAATGTGAAAGTGTTTTGAAAACTATAAAGCACTGGACACACACGAGGTATATTGTTGTTATTATCTATTATTTAAGACAGCCTCCTCTTCTCCTTAGATTGAACAGGGCAAAGCCCTGGTTCCCACTTTACTGGCACTTTCACAGTCTCCACCACTCTATATTTTGAAAATGAGTCATCCTGAATCCAATGTCAACAAATCTCATGAAAATAAAGAAACCAGCAAAATACTGATGAAAAGCAATTGTTGGGATTTTTAAGTTTTAAAGTTAACTGAAATGACAACATATGCATCATGTGTTACTATTCCCTTAACAGGCATAGAACAACTACTGAGATTCAATAAATGTAATGGCATTTAAGATAGCAAACAAAGAAGGCCTGGTACCCATCTGGATTAAATAATGCTATCTTGGGTTTATTCAGCACTTACTCAAAACTTAAAGAGACTCAAAGCACCTTATAAAATGTGTGTTCAGGGCCTGGACCTCCGCCATTAGCCCTTAACCACTAGCCTAAATGTATTGGAGAAGAAGAAAGTGGTTTTGTCCACTCACACTCCAGCCACATCTTCAGTCCCACATCAATCCTTGATACCTCAAGAGAAGTGAGCTCTGGGCAGCTCCCTCTACACCAATTCACACGGATTCTGCTTGTCATCATGAATCACTACCTCTGTTTCTAGTGGGGGGCAAGGGGTTGGGGTTTTGGTTCTGGTTATTATTGTTTGGGTTGTTTTTATTTCTATGATTTGGGGAATAAAGGATGAGGAAACAGAAGCCAAAGGTTAAGTAGATAAAAGTCAAGTATACAGGTGGCTAAATTCAACAACAACAACAAAAAACTAGTTTTCATGCCTTTACCAAAAATGACTTTGCTTCTCTCCTTTTCTGCCAAGCAAGTGAGCATGTGGATAATTAAGGCAAAAAGGATTTTCTCAAAGTCACGGAGTTTTCATGCCATCCAGTGAGTGATAAGTTATAATCTGGAGAACAGGGTCCCGGTTGTTTAGTAACTTACAATCTTGTGGGGAAACAGGATGCCAAGAATTAAAGAGCAGCTAGGGTGGCGTGTGATGATGGCCAATGGTTGGGACAGGCAGCAAATGCTACAGGCAATCCATGGTTGGAAAACAGCGCTTGCCAGGGAGTGTGGGAGAGCTTCCAGGAAGGTGTGTCTTGCACTACGGTTTGAAAAAAGGGCAGGATGTAGGCAAGTAGAATGAAGAAGAAAGGATTTCGCACACAAGAAATACAACTGAAGATATTTCCATTTAGATAACTGTGGTGGCAGTTGCCCTAGCACAGAGAATTTTCGGAGGAGAGTAATGGGATATGAGATGTCATTTTTTAAAAGCAACCCACCAGAGTGTTTAGATCATATTATCTCATTCAAAACTCACAACCCTGTAGGACAGATAAATGACACACTAAGAGATTAGAAGATGTGTGCAAAGTCACCTGTCAGTAAATGGCAGAAGCAGGAGAAGATTCCAGGTTTTCTGACTCCCTTTGTCATAGAGTTGTGAGATTTCAGTGAGGTAACCTGTGTCAAGTGCTAAGAACAGTGCCTGGTGCATAGCAAACCTCAATGAATGCTAGCGATTTTTACTATTTCTATCATTTTTTATTATTACAGATCTGACTGCACGGTGAGGTGTTTCCTAAACTGCAGACAATTGTGTCCCGTCTTCCGTCTTCCTCACTTTACCACATCTGCCCTATCAGGATGTCATAGCGTCGATCTATGAACCAGGAGGTCACGGTTGGATTCCCAGTCAGGGCACATGCCCGGGTTGCAGGCTCAATTCTCAGTGTGGGGCATGCAGGAGTAAGCTGATCAATGATTCTCTCTCATCATTGATGTTTCTATCTCCCTCTCCCTCTCCCTTCCTCTCTGAAATACATATATTTTTAAAAAGAATACTTTTCTTTACTATAACTCTTTTTAAAATTTTTTGTCTCATTCTAAACTTTAATATCCATACAATCACAGGTGCATATAACAACTGTTTTTTATTTAAAATAAATACATAACCAACTGTAAATATTATGCTACTTATATCACTGCCGAAGGCTTATATTCTGAGTTCAGTCTTCAGATTTTCATTCCAGAACTCTAATCTCAAGACCACATTAACATCCATAGCCAGTTTCTCCGTTCTTTTCAAGTAACATTTGCTATGCTCTGTCTGGTTGAGATGGGAAAAAACAAACAAACACCCATCGCACTGCAAAGCCAGAATAACTGTTATTTAGTTGGTTTTGCAAACAAAGGAAAATAAAAACAAAATAAAACATCCATTACATTGTGAAGCCAGCGTCACTGTTAACTTTATATCCAGAGAGAACTATCCATGGCTTAATGGCCTGGAGTCACTGGCAGAACCTCAAGCAACAGTCTGCAAACACCCTGGCCTGTGAAAAGACAGGCTGGGCCAGCCTTGGGTTTATGGTTTCACTCTCCTAATAAAAGCATTCCATAGGAAATGGCTGCTGGTGAAGATGATGGCAGGAAAGACAGTGAGAAAAATTGGGAGAGCTGGGCCTGGAGGAAATTCTAACACCATTACACTCATGTCATAAAACTCTCCTAGCAATAAAGCATAACTTTATAAACAGTCAGGAACCCAGGGTAAGAACAAGAAGCCCGGGAATTAAATTTACACCTTCATCTTGGTCATGGAGTCACTAGCCAACCCCTCTTTCTCTCTGAAGGTGTTGGACAGAATTGGTTAGAGTTTCCCAGGCCAAAGCAAGCAGCCGTGGCCCCACCCAGAGAGCACTTTCTTTGGACTGCTAAGGAATTCTTTCTCTCTATGGATACATGCTGTAAAATCTACATCAAAGGGATAAGATAGCCAAGCCGAGCTCCCGCACCACTGGAAAGAGCAGATATGCCAACTTTCCCTAGAGCAGCGGTTCTCAACCTGTGGGTCGCGACCCCTTTGGCGGTTGAACGACCCTTTCACAGGGGTCGCCTAAGACATTCCTGCATATCAGATATTTACATGACGATTCATAACAGTAGCAACATTACAGTTATGAAGTAGCAACGAAAATAATTTTATGGTTGGGTCACAACATGAGGAACTGTATTTAAAGGGCCAGAAGGTTGAGAACCACTGCCCTAGAGGAAGCTGCTATGTGAACCAAACTCTAGGCTCGGAACCAAGAGAGAGCATCCTGGCTCTGCCACTTAAGCATCAGTGGTATCTCATCTTGCCTGCTGGCTGCTCACAGGTTCCATCTGTGAAAGAGGATTTGGCATCATCTGAGTTAATACGGTATGAATTGAGGTATCATTGAGGAACTTTAAATATACAATGAGGCAAATTAACTTTATCATTGAAGACTACAGCCAAACGTAGATTTGGAAGAAACATGTGAAGAGGCACTTCACTTTAACAAAACATTTCAAAAGCTGACAATAAGATATTAAACCAAATTGACATCTTTCCTGTCACTTGCATACATACATTCTCATACATATGTCTACATGTCTACACCTGTCACTAAGTCCTCTTTCATACCACCCCACATACTCTATCCCAGAACTGGACTTAACTGATTTCTCCCCGGATGGCTGTAAGAACATCTTCCCTGTCTCTATACCTCTGGTTCAACTCCACTCCAAGCCAGGCTCCATACTGCTTCCAATGGAATTTTAATCAAATGTAAATATGACCCTAAATAGATCCAAGAGCTTCCAGAGAAGGTAAAAATTCCTTAGCCTAACACCAAAGCCCTTTGGATACCTCCTGTGGTTCATCAGTCATCTCCATCACTCACCCTCCACCCCATGCACTCTTCCCTTAGCCACATAAACTGATTAAGCCACATCATGATGTTAGGCCTACATTTTTCACACATGCTGCCCTCTAACAAGAATATTAATTACTGCCCTGACTGGTTTGGCTCAGTGGATAGAGCGTCGACCTGCGGACTCAAGAGTCCCAGGTTTGATTCTGGTCAAGGGTATGTACCTTGGTTGTGGGCACATCCCCAGTAGGAGGTGTGCAGGAGGCAGCTGATTGATGTTTCTCTCTCATCGATGTTTCTAACTCTCTATCCCTCTCCCTTCCTCTCTTTAAAAAATCAATAAAATATATATTTTTTAAAAAGAATATTAATTACTACTTGTTTTTCAAATTTCAAGAACTTCTCTGTCTCTTTCTCACTCTAATACACACACACACACACACACGTCTGGTTTGGACTTCTCTTCTTATTGAGTACCTACAATAATTCCTGCATGCTTGTTCATGGCACCCACCACAGTGTCCCACAAGTGCTGACCTATTCTCATTCTCTTTAAACTACACGTTCTTTGAAGGCAGGAATTTTATTCCATTTGACTTGGAAATTTGCTCTCTGGCCTAGCCCAGAATTTGGTATATATTCAATAGATATGGTTCTCTGATTTAACCAGTATTTTACTGAGTGCCAGAGAAAGGAATCTGGTGTCTGATTTTAAATATATTATTCAGTGTGAGTTTGCTACCACTTCCTCAGTATGAGGTACCATTTTTACCAGTCATTCTTCACTAGAAAAGTAGGAAGCATTTATTCCACATCGAAAGGTAAAAATCTGGTGGTAACATTCACATAGTGGGGACTTACTCTACACAGAAGCAAAAACACAATGACTAAAGGGGGTAAATATCCCCCTGAAGACTTAAAGTTATAGTTAACATCACATGGGTTAGAAAAAGCCATTTTAGTGACTTCCTAAGCCTCACAAGTAGGACAACCGCCAGATAATAACACATAACTGCCAGCCCTTCAAACTTTCTGGTCTCAGATTAGTCTTCTCAGACCCAAGTCTTCTGGCTTATAGAAAGCTGGAGCAAAGCACTTTGAGCTCTTAGGATGAAAAGAACTTTAGAACTACAGGCATTGTTTGGATTCTCCTGCAGCCATGTTATGCCTTGGCTGCCATATGATTCCACTTTGGACTAGTATCTCTCTCATCTTTCCTGGATCCAGCATTGCCCCATTTCTAGCCTCCAGTCCTTCTAGAGACTCTGAGACTCCTTCTGAAGTCACCTGATGTGCCAAACCAAGAGAGTTCCAATATCGGCCTTGACAAGCAGCCCCAAATCTTTAAGACATCTGTAAATAGCCCTCTGAGCTTTTCATTATTTTATTTTGTCTACAGGAAAAGGTAAGCACAATGAATGTTGTTGTTAGGGTTTTTTATTTAAAGTCTTTCCTATGATAGAAAATAGTGCTCATGGTTTTATCCCTTCATGATTTTCCAAAGTCTAAGCCATTAAGTCTCCTTTGGAAAACAACTGTTCTTAATACCTGCTGGATTTTCTTTAGTGGGACTGAAGGTCAAAATCTGAATTCTAAATACAGAAAATCACCAGGTCAGTGAATTCTCAATGATATGTGGCATTTTCCATCTCTCTGGTTCATCTGGTTCCATTCATGCAACTTATTCACATATTCATTCACTCAACAAGATTTATTGGGCAGCAGTGTTCAGGAATTGTGTGCTGTGGGTTGTAGATACCCAGAGGGAATAATGGTCTTCCCTGACCTTCATCAGCTTATGGCTTATTGTAGAAATAGACATGCAAACAATTACAACATAACATCCTGCCTGACTACAGAGCAGGTACTAGGTATCAGGGGAGAAGAAACAGAGGCCTGAACTTTTGGGGGAGGCAACAGTGGGGAGAATAAAAGGGTCAGTTTAACGTTTCAGGAAAAGAATGATCCTTGAAGAACAAACAGATGCTGGGCATGAGAGGAAGGGTAGAAGGAAAAACGACAGGAGAGAAAAGGGAGAACATGAGTGGAGAGTTCCAAGTAGTTCTCTATTGCTTGAATAGAATGGCAGTAATGATACTGGGCATGTGGTAATGGGTCAGGTGTTTGATAGATGTAAGGAGTTTTGATTCTCTCTGGCAGGAGATAGGAGCCACTGGAGAATTTTGAGCTTAAAAATGACCCAAGGGGACCTTTGTGATAGAAATATCACTCTGATGGCTGAATGCAGGGTGCATTGGAAGTAGAGGTGATTTAAGGCACAAAGTCAAGGGAGCTATAGTCCATGAAAGAAAAGACAAGGGCTGGAACCCAGGCAGCAACAGTAGGACTGGAAAAGAGAGGCAGAAATGGAGAGAGACTTTGGAATTAAAAAGGGCAGGATCTTATGGTAAAGCAAATGTGGGGATTCAGAAGAGGACCCATAAGAAGATTACAAAACGCAAATATCTGGACAGAAAGTAGCCATATGAGGGTGTTGGTAAACATCAACTGAACCTGACAATCTTTCAGAGAGGAAATTTAGGATTGGGGTGGGTCTCAGCCCTCCTCTTCCTCACAAGGCAGAATTTCTTGAATCCTTTGCTGGCTTCCATTTATCTATTATTTGTGCTAATACATAATGCAGGGTGTTGGGGAGGAAAGTCAGTATTTCCATGCTCTGCGAATCAACTGAGTTCAATTGCAGTTCTTTTCCTCCCAGTTCTCCTCTTTCTTCAGAAAGGAAGGGAGAGGGGGATAAAGAGAGAAACATCAATGGTGAGAGAGAATCACTGATCGGCTGCCTCCTGCAAACCCCATCTTGGGGATCTAGCCCTTAATTCAGGGCATATGCCCTGACCAGGAACTGAACTGTGACCTCCTGGTTCATAGGTCTATGCTCAACCCCTGAGCCATGCTGGCCGGGCTGTTCTCCTCTTTATTACAGGATACTGCTAAGAGCTGGGTCCCTATTGAAATGTTTCAATTGTTTAAAGATGGCTATCTTGTCACTGTTTTTAAAAATACCCATCATTTCTTGTCCTCATTAATCAGTATGATTTAGCTTCCTTTTACCGCAACCCATGTTCACCAACAGGCAAATCTTATAAAATTTGTGTGAGTTTAAATCCTTGAAATAATTTAGAAAATGTGCTTTATTCCAGAGCAATGACTTTAAATTTTAAGTAGGAATGTTACCTGTTCTTTTGCACTTTTTTTGTCTAAAGTTTTACATATGTCTCCTTTTTCCCCAATTGACTCCCCCCTCCCCCCTCGCCAGCTATTCCCACCCCAGGCAAGCCCCCACTGCCCCACTGTCTGTGTCCATTGGTTATGCTAATATGCATGCATACAAGTCCTTTGGTTGCTCTCTAACCTACATTCTTTTTAAAACTCTTTTTCATAAAGAAATCAAACTATCTGATCCCCAAATTGCTATTTCCTTGATCTCCCTAAAAGGGACACTTGTGCTAAAAATACATGTTTTTCCTTTTTTAGTGTAATTTGAAATTTTTCTGTTCAGATGTAATGGTAAACAATAGACACCAAATAAAACAGGTAGCACATTAAGTTTAAACCCATGGTGAGTAGAAACAAGGTACAAATCTTGTTCATGTGTTCCTGGACCGTCAAGCCTAGAATCATGGCAATACATTATGGGTTAGATATATAAGCCCCAGATCTCAAAGTACTGTACCAATTCAGCTGCACCCACCAAAATTCTTTGTTATTCTCTGGAAATGGCATGATTGAAAGGAAGAAGCATAAATATAGAGAGATGTCTAATTGTAATCCAGATCAAAGATTTTTTAAAATTGAAATTGGGCCTAAAAGAAAAATTTTAAGCTTACCTTTACTTTAAGCCAACTAAAACACATGGTAACTTTAATTGGCATTTTTATGTGAATAGTTTTGAGTACAGAAATAGCATAATTTTGCATTGGCAAATTCTCTCTGTATTCTTCTTTGATAATTTATTCTCTTGAAGGTATTTTTTAACTCTTACACTTTAAAATTTATTTAAAAGAGTAATTCTACCTTTCATACAAAAGACAGGCTTTCCATTTATAAACCTGTTACCTAGAGGCACAATTAAAATGGAAACGTTAAATAGAAATAAAACATAATTCTTTGGCTCTTTTCATCCACCAGCTGGCTCATTTCATAGATTCCCTCTTCGGTGAGTTTCAAATAACTTAGCAGTTAGTTGATTACCTATTTGCATATCCTTCAAATTATAAAATTTAATTGTCCGAGTTCCAATTCAGGTAATCCTAAATGCTTTCATTGTATAAACAAAGCCTTTTTGTGTGTGCAATTGTGAACTGGGACATTAGATCAAATTTATTAATCATTTTCTCCAGATAGATTTTCACATTTCCCAGCCTTTAAGAATTATTCACTGAGCCCTCCTGTTCTCTCTCTGGCAGTAAGCCCATCTCAAAAATTCACCATCACTAGAAATTTCTTTTTAGCATCTCAGGGCAGTCTCAATTGATAGGAACAAACTTAAAATTAAAATGGCCTTTTTTTAATGTAAGGAAGAGTAATACTGATTGCTTTAACTTATTTTTTATTATTAGGCACCTCGAGGTGCCTCTGATGAGGCTGCACTGCATTGATTTAAATATGTGATGTTGTGATAGCTGGTTATGATTTTCTGATGTTTTTCTGCAACTCTAACCATATGTAATTTTGAATTAAATGAAAGTTAAGTACTAAAACATTTTGCCCATAGGGAATTCGGATTCTCAATGTGCTTTTAATAACTGTTTGTAAAACATTTAGGAAAATCTATGGCAACACATTTAGGGAAAAAAATCAAATTACTATTGCCTTAAGATGTTATTCTAGTGTCTAAACTTTATGAAACATCCTGTGTGGCCCAATTGTTGAACTAATCCAGTCAGTAATACTTTAATACATACTGTATATATAGGAGCTAAACTTAGTTTGTGTAACATTTTTAATAATACTTCTTTAAGATATTTCTCTAAAACTCACTGAAAATGTTGTGGATGGTGCAAAAGATGTCTCGTCAAATATTTCTGAAAAATTTAAAATTAAATCTAATTAGAAAGCATTAAAATTAATTAGAGGAATCAGATTAAAAACCACTAAACAACCACTTCTTTTTTTTAAAAGGTATTAGAAGTCCCAAGACTTCTGCAAAACCTAAAATAAAATATTATGCCTGGCCGGCATGGCTCAGTGATTGAGCACTGACCTATGAACCAGGAGATTGTGGTTCAACTCCCAGTCAGGGCACATATCTGAGTTGTGGGCTCAATCCCCAGTGTGGGGCATGCAGGAGGCAGCCAATTAATGATTCTCTCTCATCATTGATGTTTCTCTCTCTCTCTCTCTCTCTCTCTCCCCCCCCCCTTCCACTCTGAAATCAATAAAAATATATTGTAAAAAATAAAATAAAATGTTATGGCGTGCCCAGGGCTCAAGGTAATCAAATCTTCTGTGGAAGTTGGGACAATGGGAGAGGGCTTTCTAGAAGGCAAAATCTGCCAGTTAGTTGCATAGACATTGCTTCTGAAGGTGCAATTTGGAAAATGAACTCAAGTTGAAATGTGACCTGAATTTCCATTTTCTCTCACACACACAGAAATGACTATGTACCTAATTTGGGAAAAATTCAAACCATAACCTTCAATGTACTGCTCAGAATCTGTGCTAAATGTGAATACCAGAATCACCTTTCATCCAGGAAGATGGTGTCCTTGAACCTAACCAGGAGATGAGCTTTCTTTTTCTCACATTTGTAATCCCTCACCCAAAGCATCATTAGAATACAATCACCTCATAATACAGTTGTAATCATTAATTTTGCTATTTATGCGTGACCATGGGAACAATTACAGAAATTTGTAAAATGTATACTCCGTATCTATCAAGAAACAAGTGAATTATGATGATCTAAAACAGAATGGCAGCTAAAGGGCTTTACTTTGAAAAGATCAGATTTTCTAAGTAACTGATATGTCAGAACCATCCTCAGTGAGGATATGACCAGAATTTTTATCCATCACTCATTAAATTATGACACCGTGTGACTCCATAAGTCCTGACTGATACAGCATCCTTATTAAAGGGTTTTATTAACAGATGATTGGAAATATGGGTATTCTGTGTGTACATCACACACTTTTATATTATTTGGATTTTTTTAACAAGAATATGTCAACTCAATTTGATCAGAATTCCTTTACCTCTCAGTTATGTGACACTGTCAAGCATTGTTAATTGTTGAAGGTGATAGGTACATGTGAGTTCATTATATACTGTTCTTTCCAACTTTATAGATTATGGACTATTTGACCATACTCATAATAAAAAGCTTTTAAACAATGTATCATTTTGGTAATTTAAAACATGCAGTTCTAAAATAAAAATCGGTTTTCTGCAATTTGTACAAGTTTATAATTTGATAATACACAAGTACTTGATCACAATTCCTTACTTTATTTTAGAACATGAAACTTGTATGAAATGCTTCCTTCTACATGCTCTGTATGAAGGGAAAATCCATAATGCAATAATGAAAATTAAATTTCAAATAAATTCATTTATAAATACTGCCATTTAATTGGAGTCTAAGCATGTACCCTGAAACTGATTGACTTTAAAATATCTTAAAATGGATTATTGGGGTGCAATTGTCCTTTCAACCATCGCCATAACATGCCTGATCTCACTGGATATTTTAAGACTCGCTCTTTTTAATAATAATAATGAAAACTAACACTTCCTGATCCCTACTATGTAAAGGGTATGCTAAGAGCTTCACAAGCATTACCTTGTTAATTCTCATGAAACCATGGGGTAATTTAAATTTTTATGTTCACTTTACGGAGGAGAAAACTGAGGTTGAAGGAGTACAACAGTGGAAGGTCCCAGCTGGGATCAGTGACTAGGCAGTCTGTCTCCAGAAACTATGCTCTTAGCCCAATCAAAGGAGGAAACACAAGATAAAAATAAACTCAAATAGTATGTGGGAAAGTGAGGCCAGACAACCTTAATAAAATGTGGTAAAAATAAATAATTAGCAGACGTGAAGTACTCTAAAAACATATCATTTAAAGTACTTCTAGGTATATCATCCCTTTGATGCTAATACTACCACAGGCAAGTGTGAGTCCTGGGTTATAGCCAGGAAGGGCTGAGCTGGGAGCTGAGTGGCTTATGAATATTCATCAAGGACACAGCCTGAATCCTCTGAGTCCAGATCCAGATGATTCCACAACTTCCCAACTACTTCTAAAGCATGGCTCTCAGACTATACTTTTTTCCCCCTTATCATTATTTTGACGTGCTTCTTCCCATATCTTTATAATCTCAAGTAGTGAATTTTGAAAAATCTATTTTGGGGACAGAAAAGGAGGCCCTTAGTCATTTTTGCATTTTCAAAGTCTATGAGGTTCCGGTTTAAATGGTCTGGGGCAGGACCAGAATGAGGGCATCGCTTTAAAGCTCAGTTAGTGACTCTAATGAGCATCCAGGGTGGAGAAGCCCTGCTCCTAGTGGATTGCTGAAACAAAAGCTGCAAAGCTGAAGCAGGTGAGGCTCAGGCACCATGCAGAACAGAGAGAAAAACTCAGCTTCACAGGCATGTGCCTCAGGCCAATGGGGCAAAGCCCTCAGGGTAGACAAACCAAAGACCAGAACACCAGCAAAAGTAAATCAGCCCTCAACTAGGGGAACACAGGAAATCCTCTAATCCCTCTATACTGTGGAGGGTGTGAAGGAAATGGTAGGCATTTCTAGGTGCTTGGGGGGAAATGCTTGTATGTGTGTGTGACTATAATGTCACTGTACTCTCACTATTGAGCTAATTCTAAACAGATATACTTCATGGCCTAAAAGCTGCCTGTTCTACTCTGCTACATGTGAAACTAGAGCATTTGGAAGAAGAATGTGAACTTCTATGAAGAGAATTGAAAGACCAGCATCATTTCTTGACTATTTGTCTACTAAGAATTGGTTAGCAATAAGATTGATGTAAATGAATGTATCTGCCGTACTAGCCCAACCAGCTAAAGGCACAAGTTGGGAGAAAAGAATAAGAGAGGGTAAAAAGGAAGGAAATGGGCATTGAAAAGGGGGGAAGAGTACCTCATACCCACTAGGATAGTTATAAAAAATGGACATAGCAAGTGTGTTTGGTATGATGAGGATTCAGCTTAATTGGAATCCTCGTACATTGCTAATGGAAATGGAAAATGAAATGGTGCAGCCTCTTTAGAAAACAGTTTGACAGTTTCTTCAAAAGTTAAACGTCTGATCGCTGTTTCTCTGTCTTTGGATCTGTCCCTGTTCATCCAAAGATAGAGAAACAGCGATCAGACTATCAATCCTCAGAGGGAAAGTAGGGGAGAGAGGGGGTAAGGGGAAGAGATCAACCAAAGGACTTGTATGCATGCATATAAGCCAAACCAATGGACATGGACAACAGGGGGATGAGAGCATGAGGGGGGGGGATTAATCGGGGGGGGGGGATAAGGACACATTTGTAATACCTTAACTAATAAAGAATTTTTTAAAAAAAAGTTAAATGTACATGTACCGTATCACTCCTAGGTATATACCCAAAAGAAATGAAAACATATGTCAACACAACACAAATTTATAAATGTCAAAAAAGGGGAAGCCATCCAAATGCCCCGCACCTGGTAAACAGCATCTATGCTATGGACAGAATATTTGTGCTCCCCCAAAATTCACGTGTTACAACCTAATCCTTAGTGTGGTGGTGTTTGGAGGTGGGCTTTGGGGAGGTGATTAGGCCATGAGGGTGAAACCTTCATGAATGAGATTAGTGCCTTTATAAAAGAGACGCCCCAGAACTCTCTCATTCCTCTGGTAGATGAGGACTCAATGAAAAGACAGCATCTATGAACCAGAAAGCAGACTCTCACCAGACAACGAATCTGCCAGCACCTTATCTTAGACTTCCCAGCCTCCAGACTGTGAGCAATTAACGTCTGCTGTGTATAAGCCACCCAGTCTGTGGTATTTTGTTTTAGCAGCCCTGACAGTGAGACAATGTGCTGTACCTATATAATGGAATAATACTCAATGATATAAAAGAATAAACAATTGATACACATGCATGGATGAATCTCAAAAGCATTATAACAAGTGAAAGAAGCCAGACATAAGTACTCAATATCATTTCATTTCATTCACATGAAATTCCTAGAAAAGGTAAAACTAGGGAGACAGAAAGCAAATCAGTGGTTGCCTGAGGTTGGGAGTAGGAGCAGGAATTGGCTACAGACAAACACAAGGAAACTTTTTGGAGTGACAGAAGTATTTTAAACTTGAATTGTGATGATGGCTGCACAATTGCATAAATTGACTAAAATTCATTAAACTATACATTATTAATAGGTGAATGTATGCTATATAAATTATATCTCAATGAAGCTGTTCAAAGTAAATAAATAAAGATAGGAGAAGTGAAGAATAGGAAATAGAAAGAGGTTCAGAATGTTCATGGAATAGCGGAAAAGGAAAACATGCACAAATTCACTAAGAAACCATATCACCATGGATTCTGGAAGCAGGCACTGTGCTTCCTTGTCTTCTATGCTTTATTCTTTGTGCTTATATTCTGGATTCAAATCATGCACTGTAAGTTTACAGAATTTTAAAAATATTTGGCATGAACAACATATTTTCAAATGCTCTACCAGTAGTCGGCAAACTCATTAGTCAACAGAGCAAATATCAACAGTACAACGATTGAAATTTCTTTTGAGAGCCAAATTTTTTAAACTTAAACTATATAGGTAGGTACATTGTTATTAACTTAATTAGGGTACTCCTAAGGCTTAGGAAGAGCCACACTCAAGGGGCCAAAGAGCCGCATGTGGCTCGTGAGCCACAGTTTGCCGACCACGGCTCTATACCGTTAAGAAAAACAGGTAAAGTAGAACATCACACCTGTATTTGCCACGGCTTCTTGCACATTGCATCACCCTGAGCATTTGGCTTCTTGATTTAAGCTGTACATATTACATTGCCTTTGCATCAAGTGACTTACACCAGAGTTCTACACCATTTTCCGCAACTTGCAGTCCCCGTGAAGTCAAGTTGAATTGCTGTTTTTTGACATCGCTGAGTACTATTTCTCATGACTTGAAGAAAACTCCCATACCTGCTACTTTATGTGTCAATTTCCCCCTGTACCCAAATCTCCTCTCATTTCCTTTGTCAATGGAAATTTTTTAGAAAGGAGCAAAGAGAATGTAAATGATGAAGAATCATACCCTGTGTTAACAAATAAAACTTTTCCTTCTTTTCATGAAAATAAGGACAAGCCCTAACCGGTTTGGCTCAGTGGATAGAGCGTTGGCCTGCGGACTCAAGGGTCCCAGGTTCGATTCTAGTCAAGGGCATGTACCTTGGTTGTGGGCACATCCCCAGTAGGAAGTGTGTAAGAGGCAGCTGATTGATGTTTCTCTATCATCGATGTTTCTAACTCTCTATCCCTCTCCCTTCCTCTCTGTAAAAAATCAATAAAATATATTTTTTTAAAAAGAAAAGAAGGACAATAACCGCCTCATCAAAGTGTGGTGTAGTGGGGGACACAACTCTTTCCCCCCATTGCTTAATTCCTCCTTCGCTTCAATCTCCACTGTAGCTCACCAGCCATGTTCTTGCCTGGAAGGCCTGCCTATGAATTATCTCCCCCCGGGGTTCTGTGCTGTATAGTTCTTGTGATGTACATGCAGTATTGTTGCCAGGTGAAGGGCAGGACAGGAAACATGAGCTTTAAGTTTTCCACTCAAGGCCTCACATGATTCTTTTTCTACATAAAAAAAAAATACATCAAAGTTAAATCAAATATTTTGGTGACCGATAATTGGGATCAGTCATATTGAAAAATGTGTCAGTTGCTGAAAGTGTAACTATGTCCCATGTGCACCTGACCTAAGGATTTCCACAGAGAAATAAATTGGAAATGTACATTTTTTTAAAGGAGAGCAGGGGAATAAAGAGTTCCTCCCAAGCCTTTTCAATGACAAGGCTAGGAAGTCTTTGGAATGTTTGGCTACCTTCCAGTGCACACACCACCTGTAGTTTGCAAGGATTTAGGCAGCTAAGAGGTGTAACACCCGTATGTGTGGGTCTGCTCATTCAGCAAGTACTTGATGATGATAGGACAGTTTCTCAACCTCAGCACTATTGACATTTTGAGTCAGATTTATTCTTCATTGTGTAGGCTGTCTAGTAGCATCCTTGGTCACTAGTCAGTAAATGTCAGTAGTCACTTCCTCTCCCCCACCCTCAGTTGTGAATTGTGACAATCAAAATTGCTCCCCACATTGCCAAATATCCCCTGTGGGACAAAGTCACCTCCCCTTGAGAAACTGCTAGAAGGTACCCCAGCCTGAACTTGCAGACCCCAAAACACTGGAATCATGGCTAAACTGTGGGCATAGGCTGTGCATTCCAGGGTCTCTACTAAAGGGTTGAGCCCAGCGCTAAACTTCTAACCTAATCTAAAATCAACAAAAAAAACTTCTAAAATAATCTATGGTCCTGAGGGAAGACAGGGTATCATATCCTGTAGCAGTTGCCCGATTATCAGAACTTATTATGAACACTTCTGAAATACTGAAATTTAAGCTCTTGTCACTAAATTACCCATGAACTCTCAAACAGAAAAGGTACAAACATCCCTAGCAGTGACATAAAAAAGGGAACAAGTGTCACATTTTAGCAATTGACAGATAAATGTTTCAATCTTCCCTAAATATCTGTTACCAGATATTGTTCAAACTAGTTGAGATTTTTTTTTTAGAGAAATCTAATTAAGAAGTACAAATGGTTTTAAAAAAATTAAAGGACTTAACTGAAGAAAAAAAAAAGTGAAACCCAACAGCTAGGCAGACAATTGAAAGCTTCTCTCCCTCAGGGGAGAAAATGGCTTTTGTTTCACTTATCCAAGATTAACATACAGACATTTCAGAAAATATGTCCCCAAACGGCCATTTCTTCCCTTAAGACCAAAGATTCTAAATATTTTTTTGTTTGTGGGGAGGAAACAAAAAAAGCAGTTGCAGACATTTTGCAATTCTTTTTAGCAAAAATAACCGAAGACACTAAGTCTAATGCACTGCAGCTGAAATTTCATTTACTAACTAACCACACTAATGAGGTGCTGCCCAGGGACTTCTAATTAGATTCACTGTATTTCTGTCACCGACATTAATTCCTAACTTCAACTTCCAGAAAAAGTTTGATGTTTTCCAGATTAAAAAAAAAATTAGGAAAAGAATTGGGAATTTCAATAGTTTGGTTGGGGCAGGGATGGGGGAGGAAGGAGGGGTTTGAGAAATTTTCTGAGTTTGTTTGAGGCAAAATTGACTCTCGATCGCTTTTTACTAATTCTAATTGTTTCAACTGCTAAAGTTTTATGGTACAGCATATTTCTGAATTGGAAAAACACGATGTTGACATTCATATACAAAACAATACTCATTTTATCAAGATGGCTGGTAAGCTTGTATTTGCAAGTGTTGTTCATTATACTATTTTTGTTCTTTGTATATACTCTGGAGTTAAGTAAGAAGATTAAGCCCCTATAGCCATCAAGCCAGATTCTCCAAATCAAAATTACATTCAAAGGACTTTCAGAAGATTAGCTTCCAACTAGTTCTCTACTGCCTAATTCCATGATTTCAAATAAAATGTTGCTCTGCTACTATTTGATTATGATTGTATTGCACTGAACTTCCTGCATTATTCTCAGCATGAAATTGAAAGGCGTGCTTTTCAAATGGATTTTATGTGCATTTTTTATTACATGATTGAATAAATAAACACAATGCAAGCATCGCCTAGCTTATAAACACCAGATTTGCAAAGAACCCATACATCTAAATGGCTACTGCATTACTCCCACACCCAGGCCATGCGCTGTGGAAAAGCTCAGAACTCTTACAAAGAAAGTAGACTCCTAAGTAGCAAGTCTAGAAGGAGATGACCCAGTAGGGAGCCTAGATGGTGTCCACTCTCTTCTCAAAAGTATCTCCCACAATACAATACCAGAAGTTGTGTGCATTTCTTTATCACAGTGTCTGATATTCTTCAAATTACAAATGTCTTTGAATTAACAAGCTTCTTTAAAATGCAAATGACTCCCAGAGAGGTAATTACATTCTTTAATTAATTAAGGCAGATTTCACTGCTCTTAATACCTAACTACGGTTATCTGAATGAAGGATTACCAGGCAGTAGGAACAGCTGAACAGTAGGAGCAGCACTAGGAGCAGCTGTCCCGATGGTTGTGGCAGCAGCAGCAGCAAACACTGACTCTGTGCCAGGCCCTGTGCCTAGACCCCCTACATGACTGCCTTATTTAACCCTCTCAAAAACCCTAGGGGAAAGTTTTAGGGAGGTGATGTAATGGCTCTCAAAATGTGGTTCCCTGGGCCAGCAGCATCAACATCACCTAGGGATTTGTTACAAATGTAATTTCCCAGGCCCCACCACAGATCTACTGGATCAGAAGCTCCAAGGGTGGGCCCAGAAGTCTGTTTTAACCACCACTCCAAGCGATTTTGATGCTTGCTAAAGTTTGAGAACCACTGCGCTACAGATGTGTAGAAAAAAGCCACATGCAAGCACACACACATACACACACTAAATTAGTCAGAGTTCCCAATTTATTTGTAAAAGAATACAGACCCACCCTGGACGGTGTGTACAGCGGTTAGAGCATTGACTCGCACACCAAAGGGTCTCAAGTTTGATTCCCAGTGAAGAGGACGTACCTGGGTTGCAGGTTTGATCCCTGGTCCCAGTCCAGGCACATGTGGGAGGCAACCAATTGATGTGCCTCTCTTACATCAATGTTTCTCTCTCTCTCTCTCTCTCTCTCTCTCTCTCTCTCTCTCTCTGTCTCTCCCCTCTTTTCCTTCCTCCCTCCCTCCTTTCCACTCTCTCTGAAAAGCAATGGAAAATATATCCTCTGGTGAGGATTAACAACAACAACAAAATACAGACCAGAATCAACATTTAAAATAAATCTAAGTGAAATATACTCTGAATATACTTCCAAACAACCAAAAAAACAAAGCTTTAGAAATAGCCCATTCTGAAGGTAAGGACTGCATATTTAATCACTCATTTACTTTCTTCTACATTTATAAGTTATTTATGCTGACATTTCTCATGATCTTGCACTGGTTATTCCCAGGTTGACCTTTCAGATGGACTGTCCACACTGCTCTGTCTTCAAGGTGACTGACCCCATGACTCCTTGGCCCTATGGCTTCTCATTGGGTTCAGCCAATGGGAGGAATCTGAGAAGTTGTCCCCTCTATCCCTCCATGCTGTGCCAGTTTGGCAGTATCTGTGTTCCTTTACCTAAAACCTCGGCTCCTGCGAGACCCCCTCCCCCATGGCTATAGCCTAAGAGCTAACAGCTTCCCCTGTTCCCAGTCATTGGGTACTTCCCCACCTCTTGGTGATTCCCCACATCCTGCCCACATTCCCATCACTTAACTGTCCCCAGGGTGGGCCATCTGTTTCCTGCTTAGATCCTGAGTGATGGAGACCACAACCATAGATTTGCAAGCATGATGCTTTCTACCAGTCCCTATTAGCTTTTTTTTAATGAATCTTCTTTCAGTGTGCCAGTTTGCATCATGCTGCCAATTGCAAGAGTCACATCACTACAAGAAGACTATGTGAGTAATTCATGTAAGACACTTTGCATAGTAAGTGCTCAATAAATAGCAAATGACATTATCATCATCACCGTTGTTATTGGTAAATTAATGTTTATTATTAGAACTAAAAACAATGGACATAATTTAGAGGAAGGCCGATTTTAAATTAAGATAATAAGCTTTTTAATAATTACGGGGTTCAACAATGAAATGACCAGCCTTTTAATTAGAATTTATAAAGTACTTTCATGTCTGTGGCCTTATATCATTTTCACAATGACCCTATGAGGTAATTGCATTATTAGCCTCTGGTTCAGATGTGGATACTAAGATGTAGAGAGCTTACAAGGACTGACCCAATAGCAGAGCTATTGAGTGTTGGAACCAGCATTGAAATCTTGCTGCAGGGCCAGGTTCTGTCCACAGTACCTATATGGAAGTTACAAAGGGCAGCTGATGAAGGAGCCGTGTGGAGAGAGAAACAGGCTGTCTACTATGCTTGGGTGGGATCCCTGATCTCTTTGGCCACAATCTGCCTACCTGAGTCACAGTTGGATGTGCTCTGGTGCCATATTGTAAAATCTAGTTCTGGCAAAAAAAAAAAAAAAAAAATAACACAAAAAAAATAAGGGAAGGAGGGGATAAAATGGAGGTAGATTAATGCCTCAATAAATTATCAAGTGGGTGAGACTCACTAAGAAGGAGTGAAGACACCAAAGGGGAAATATGTAATGGAGTCACAATGAAATATAGACTTCTTAAATATTTGACCACTGCAGAGAGCCACTTGGGAGAGGATGAGTAATCCATGGCAAACAACCCAGCAGAGTGGATATGGAGAGAATGCATAAAACAGCAGTAAGCCATGACCCCTTTTCATCTTCAATCTTTCTAAACAACAGCAGAAAAGAGCTTCATGCATAATGATGCAAAATTGATTGAGTAGGTTGTCCTTCATATGGCTGATCCTCTGTATCTATATTTCCAAATGTTATCAAGAGTCTCAGAAATTAGGGTGCATATCGTGCATTTATGTTTGACGAATAATTATCAAGAAAGGCAATAGCCTTAGTAAACACATGGTATTAAGGGGAAAAACTTGCTCGGCCTAACATTTGATTTTGTTAATATAAATAATATATTAACAAGTGAACAATTTGGACTTGATCCAAACCACTCTAAGTGCTTTGCTAAAACTTACCAATGGTATTTACTTCTATAAATAACAGCCATAATTGGAATAGTTTTCTAGATACATCAGTTTATATCTTATGACAAATACCCATTTAAAGATCTTTATAATTGCAAGCATTTTAGAGGAACCTTTGAATTAGATGGTAGGGGAGTGGTATCTGACCACTCCTAGTGTGGGATGGAAGAAAGAGTTCAGAGTTCAGACCTGAGCTGGGTCTTGAAGGATGTGTAGGATTGGGGTAGGTAGAATGGAGAGGGACAAGGTCTTCCAGATTAGATGTGATAAAATTCTGGTGATGGAGTCTGAGGCAGTCTGGAGTCTTGAAAAGGCTTCAGAACCTTAGTTCACCTCAAACTGCCATAAACCATCCAAGTTTGAGAAGGTTGGCTAGAGACTTAAATGGAGGCAAAGTAGGGTAGTAGAAAGAGCACAGGTCCAGACTAAGACACACCTGGCTTCAAGTTCTGGCACCTCCCCCTAACAGTTAAATGCCCTTGAGAAAGTTTCTTAACTGGTGTAAGTCCATTTTCTCATCTGCAAAGTAGCAGTAGTAATATCTTTCTCATGGAGCTCTTGAGAATTAACTGAGGGAATGTGTGTAATAAGCCCAGTGCAATGCTGGGCAAAAAGTATGCCTCGATATATTGTGAGCATAGTTATTATTATTGTCTTCTAAATGTTTTGAGGATGACTAATGAAAAATTCAGGATTCTTGGGAGATTTATTTCCCCTGTGTATTGCCTAGTTGCTGTTTACTACAATATTGAACTTTATATTAAGTTGAAAGAATGTTATCTGAGTCAGGTATCCCTAGGTTCAAATCTTAGCTCACTACTTTCTTTGTGTGCCCTTGGGAAAGTCCGATGCCCTCTAAATTTGTTTTCTCTTCTGTAAAATGGGAATAATAACTACCTTGCAGGACCAGAGTAAGATTTTTGGAGAGTGTCTATAAAGTAAATAGCACATACTAGGTGCTTAATATTAGCAGCCATTGTTATTATTTTCTCTGCAGAGCTTCTGTCTACGTTAATAATTCTGTCCTGTTCATCTCAAGTTTATGATCATCCTTGAGTCATTTTCTCAGCAATGAAAGAAACTTTCCTAAGAACTGTAATGCCCCTTTCCACCCACCTGGAATAACAACTAACATTTACATAGTGTTTTTAACCTCAAATATATGATTGCCTTTTATAAATATACTAGAGGCCTGGTGCACGAAATTCGTGCACGGGGGCGGGGGGTGTCCCTCAGCCCGGCCTGCACCCTCTCCAATCTAGGACCCCTCAGGGGATGTCTGACTGCCGGTTTGGGGTCGGGCCTAAACCAGCAGTCAGACATCCCTCTCACAATCCGGGACTGCTGGCTCCTAACAGCTCGCCTGCCAGCCTGCCTGATCAACCCTAACTGCCTCTTCCTCAGCCTCTGGCCTAAGCCTCAGTCTGGCCTCCCTCTGCAGGAGGCGACCTGGCAGATCAGGGCAAGGAGCCGCCCCCATTACCCCGCTGCTGCTGCCACTGCTGGCCTGAGCCTGGGCCCTTTGCAGCCACCCACGGGATTTTTATTTTAACAAATAAAAATCTTCACCCCTATGTAATTCCAGATGGTTGTCAGGAAGACGTCCACTCTAATTGGCATATTACCCTTTTATTAGTATAGATTCTTACAAAAATATTATGAAATTATCTTATTTTTTAATGTAATTTGCAAACCATGAAATTTATCATTTTAAAATGTACAATTCAATGGTTTTAGTATATTCACAAAGTTGTACAACTCTGTGGTGGGTTGAATGGTGAACCCCCCAAAAGATAAGTCCAGCTGGAATCTGTAAATGTGATCTTAAGATCACAGTTAAGTTATTGCAGATATAGTTAACGATCTTGAGATGAATTCATCCTGGATAACACTTAATCCAATGACAAGTGTTCTTACAAGTAGACACAAAGAAAGAGAAGCACAGAGGAGAAGGTGATGTGAAGATGGAGGCAGAGATTGAAGTGATGTATGTGTCCACAAGCCACAGAATGCCACAAATTGCCAACAGCCATCCAAAGCTAGGAGAGAATCATTGAATAGATTCTCACTCAGAGCCTCCACAGAATGAACTAATACTGGTGACAACTTGATTTCAAACTCCAGACTCTGTTGGTTTAAGCCACCAAGTCTATGGTAATCTATTACATAGCCCTAGGAAACAAGTAAAAATCTTCACCCCTATCTAATTCTAGAATATCTTCATCATTCAAAAACAAAACAAAACAAAAAAACCATTCACAGTCGTATCCATTTCTCCACACCCTGCAACCACTAATCCACTTTCTATCTCTATGGATTCTGGATATTTAATAGAGATGGAATCATATATGTGGCTTTTTGTGCCTGGTTTCTTTCACTTAACATAATGTTTTCAAAGTTCACGTTGTAGTATATATATTATTTCAGTCCTTTTTTGGCTGAGTAATATTCTATTATAGGCATATACCATATTTTGTTTATCTGTCCATCAAATGATGAATATTAATGTTGCTTCCACTTTTTGTCTACTATGAATAATGCTGCACTGATCTTTCATGTACAAGTTTTTGTATGGACATGTTTTTAATTCTCTGTGGTATGTACATATACCCAATTTCATATCTATTTCATCTTGGTTATCATATTCATTGCCATATAATTGTTCATAGCATTCCTTTATAGTCCTCCTATTCCTTGGTAATTATGTTTTCTCTTTCAGTCTTGATTTCAATCATTTGAGTCTTTTCTCTTTTTCCTGGTGTCTGGCTTAATATTTGTCAATTTTGTTAATCTTTTCAAAGAACTAAGTTTTGGTTTTGTTGATTTTCTCTATTGTTTATCTATTTATCCACTATTTCCACCCTAATCTTTATTTCCTTCTTTATGCTTGTTTTGGGTTTAGTTTGCTCTTTTTTATCTAGTTTCTTATGGTGAGAAGTTGGGTTATTGATTTAAGATCTTTCTTTTTTGCTAATGTAGGCATTTACATCTACAAATTTCTCTCTAAGCCTCGCTTTAGCTGTACTCCATAAGTTTTCATTCATATCAAAGTTTTTATTTCAAAATAGCAAAGTATTTTCTAATTTCTATAATGATCTCTCCTTTCACACATTGATTATTTAGGAATGTGTTGTTTGACTTCCACATATTTGTGAATTTCCAAAGTTTCTTCTGTTAATTATTCCTAATTTCATCCCCTTGTAATCAGAAAATATACCTTATATGATTTCAGTTTTTTTAAATGTATTGATATTTGTCTTATGGCTTAACACATCGCCTATTCTAAAGAATATTCCATATGAATTTGAAAAGAATGTGCATTCTGCTGTTGGGTGGAGTCTTCCATAGTATTGAGTAGAGATAATTTATCATGCCCATTAGTATTGTTGAATTGTCTATTTCTTCTTTCAATTCTATCACTTCTTTCTTCATTTGGGAGCTCTGTTTTTAAGTCACTAATTGTTGCTTGTTTTCTTGATAGGTTGATCCTTTTATCATTATAAAGTGCTTTTCTTTGTGTCTAGTAATAATTATTGTCTTAATGTCTATTTTGTTTGCTATAGTATAGCTACTCCAGCTCTTTTTTGGCTACTGTTTGCATGATATAACTTTTTCTATCCTTTTATTTCCAATCTATTTGTGTCTTTGAATCTGAAAAGTGTCTCTTGTAGACAACATATAGTTGGGTCATGTCTTTTTATCCATGTTGTCAACGCTGCCTTTTAATCATTTACATTTAATATAATTACCAGAGTTTGAATTTCTTCCTGACATTTTTTATTTGTTCTCTATATGTCTTATGTCTTTTTTTGCTTCTCTATTCATCCATTTCTGCCTTCTTTTGTGCTAAATATTTTGTTTGATTTTCAAGGCCACTGCAGAGCTGGAATAAAAATAAGGCAAGTTAAAATACCACAAAGCTCAATGTTTCACCAATACTGAGCTCTTTTTCTTGAATACTTCTTGAATCGTTGTAAATATTTGATTAATTTCAAGAATTTTGAAAAAATTTATTTTGACAGTTTTTGCTAATGTTTTCATTGCTTTTTTTTTTTGGAAGAATTGATTTTCAGAGGTCTTTATCTGCCATTTTTGCTGATATCACTGTTACCTCTTCTAATAACTTAATATAGAGACAAACGGGCCAAAATTGCTATTATTACTATTCCCATTCATTTATAGATGAAGAAAGTGGTGTATACATTTCCTATTGCTGCCATAACAACTTTCTAGAAACTTAGCAGCTTAAAGCAACACAAGTTTATTACTTTACTGTATTCTGACATGGGTCTCAATAGACCAATATCAAGGTATTGGCAGGGCTGCATTCCTTTCTGGAGCCTTTAAAAAAATAATATACTTCCTTGCTCTTTTAAGTTGTTGGCAGAACTGAGTTCCATGTTTCTTTGCTGGCCATTTTTAGCATCTACAGGCCACCCACACTCCTTGGCTTGTGGCCAGCTTCCTCCGCCTTTAAAACTAGCAATGGTGAATCAAGTCCCTCTCATTCTTTAAAACTCTCCTGCCTTTTCTTTCATCTTAGATGTCTCTAACCTGTCATTCTGCCTTTCTCTGCAATTTTTAAGGATTCTTTAATCCAAGATAATCTCCGTATTTTAACAATTGTAACCTTAATTCCAACTGCAAATTTCCTTTTCCATATACCATCCCATTGCATGTTCTAGGGATTAGGACCTGGACACTTAACTGGAGGCAAGGGGAGGGACCTTATTCTGCTGAACACACTAGAGCTTGCAGAACTTAGGTGACAAAGGTGATAATTAGAAGAACTGGAACTAAAATACAGATCTCTGAGTCCTTGTTTACTGCTCTTTTCACCACATCTCTGATACGTAGGAATGTAACAGTCTAGCCAAACAAACTGCCTGTATGATCCCTTCAGGGGTATTCTGGCCAACCTGATACTGTGAGTCTACAATTGTAGAATGTCAGAGCTTGAAGGCACCTCTAAGTCCAGCCCCATCATTTCACAGCTGAAGAAAATAAGGCCCATGGACATTAAGTCCTCATCCTCAGCTCCTAGAAAACCCAGAACCAAAACTCAGCCTCTCTGGACTTCCAGCTCATGTGATTTAGCCCCTAGAGCAGTGGTTCTCAACCTTCTGGTCCTTTAAATACAGTTCCTCATGTTGTGACCCAACCATAAAATTATTTTCGTTGCTACTTCATAACTGTAATGTTGCTACTGTTATGAATCGTAATGTAAATATCTGATATGCAGGATGGTCTTAGGCAACCCCTTGTGAAAGGGTCGTTCGACCGCCAAAGGGGTCGCGACCCACAGGTTGAGAACCGCTGCCCTAGAGAATTCTGTCTGTCTCTCCAATCTTGAGGACAATCGTTTGCCCCATGTCATCCCTCTTTTAGGGATCCAAGAAGAGTTGTTGATTTTTCAGTTTGTCCAGGTTTTTATTTGTTACAATGGAGTGACAACTCTCAAGCTCTTTCCAATTAAACATATATCCTCACAGACACATCATCTACTTAAATTAACCTTATAAGGTATATTCAACTATTAACAGACATTCAAAACGACACATAAAACTTACGTTATCCCTATACTATCAACCACCTCCAGTTGTCCGAGCCTTTGTAACTTCTTCTCATTTAAATTTTGTGACTTAAATTTTTTCTTACAACTGTTCTAAGCCTCCATAAAAAGACAGATTTTCATACAGACTCCACCCTCACAAAAGGATTAGAGAGGAAAGACTATACATATTCACTTTCTTTTCTGTGCGCTGATTGATTTCTGTTAAATCTCACCCAGAGCAAGATTTCCCTTTATGATTCCTCTGAATGACATCTCAAGTTACTTATAACAAGCCAGAAAGAGAGACTGCTCAAGACATGGCCCCGCACATGAGCCTGAGTCAATCTTATAGATCTTATAGGCTCTGAGATGGAGAGTAGTTGGCGGGAGGGGGCACTTAACTGAAGCATTTAGACCTGTCATGACTAGGTCACATCAGACATACAGTACAGTCCATCCTCAGTCACCTGCACTTGCAGACAGAGGCACATGGAACCCAAATACCATTTCTAATGGACTTCAAACTTATATGATTTTTCACACCATATTAACCACAATGCATGTTTCTCTAGATTAATAATAAAATCAATATTTACAGAGCAGATGGCCCCGGTAGCAGCCTCATCTCCCATCCTGAGCCTGCTCAGCCCCAGCTTTGCCCTGACACCCAGCCTTTCCCTCTGCTATCATCTCAGGCTCAGTTATAATTAGCTGTCTTCCTCATCATTTGTGTACCCCATAAAAATTGGTCAGACTTTGCACATTCTCCTCACCGCCCAGCAGATGCCTATGAAATCAGGATTGACAAACTTGGGATTAAAGCTTTATCCTTAGGCCACTTCAAAATTTCTCTGTACCTTTGCTCAGTCTCATTGTTATCTCATCTTCCTCAAAAAAAGGACAGCTCTCTTCCTGTTCAAAACTAACTCTTCCACTTGTAAATTCACTTCATTCTCTTCCATTTCTCTTTTCCACAAATTGTACTTTTTTCATTAATCTTTACCTTGCCTCTGGCCTCTTCTATTTTGCCTTCAAATCTATTCAACTCTCCCTAAATAAATAAATCTCTACCCTCCCTCCTTCCTTGTGTCAACAAATTTCTCAAGAAGTAGACAGAATTCCCTTCTTTGTCATTGTACTCACCTCAGTCCCTTATAATTTAGCTCCTGTCTTCAACTATTTTATTAATATTCCACATTAAGACATCAAAACTTACTTCCTAATCACTGAATCCAATGTTATTTGTCCATTTTTTTCTTTCTCTCCTTTGCTCAGCTCCCATCTAAGCAATTGCCAATTCTTATACATTCTCTCTCTTCCAAGTCTCTAAGCAAAGTCTCTGATGCTTATTTCCTCCTTCTATTCCTACCACAACTATCCTACAACCATTCTCTCCAACCTGGAGTTTACTTTTCCTGTTTCTAACAATTGAAATGCTATCCATGCTATAAAACTTTTCAAGAATGCCCATAAACTGAACACCAGGGATATGTCTTCCTCATCCTGGAATTCTCCTTGGCACCTACTACTACTATCATAAGTGAATCATACATGAGGCATTTAACCAAGATCTGTAGACCAATGATTGGTCTGTAAAGGGAGGTCCCCTCAGAAATGCTACTCTCAGAAAGTAAAAGCTGCCTTGGAATGAGAAATCTCCTGTGGGACATCCATATATTGGATAACCCACCATGTTTAGAATCATGTGGATTTCAGCCTCTGCCTAGTTTGTTGCCCTGGTGCCCAGAACATTCTTTCACCTCAATATGTAGCTGAATTTGAAGAAAGGTACTGAGTTTCAAATACACCAAAAGATTTCCAAATAACACAAAAGTTTTTTGCTAACATTACATCTTAAAAGTTGAAGACATTATTAACTAGTTTAGCACAGCACCACAGACAGCTGGAATAAATATAATTAAGCATGGGTTACAACATGGAAAAAAAGACTCCTTAAGAGTCAGATTGTTCCTGTATAGCATTTCTGTTTTAGCCATTGATTTACCTCATGACTATTATGTAAAGTAAGTGGAACCAAAGTGGCAAAAACATTGGAATTGGCACTATGGCAATTCATCTGTATAAACAAGTTTATATAATCTAGCTTTGCAAGCCTGAGGATAGTCTGATTTAAAAAAAAATAAGGTGGTCCTTAACTAAAAACATGTTTTTGTTATTGGGATTTTTTTTATGGTTTGGCAATGAATTATTCAATGCCCGAAATAGCATAATAAAAAAAAGATGAACATATTTTAAAGATACCTACATTCAGCATATCCTATAACTATGACCCTTTAGCTATATCATGTAACTCTATTTAGCACAGTTATTAGAAGGCATCATCATAATATTCACCCTGTAATCATAATAGCTATCCTGAACAATGTTTTAAAACCTCTTTAATAATAATCTGTAGACATTTAAACAAATTAATATTATTCCCCAAATTAGAATTAATCATTTTGTAACACCAAACCGTTAAGCTTAAGAAAAATCAGAGGAGACTTGGAAATTTTTAATTTGGGTAGTAGAACTAAAATAAATAAAATGTATGCTGCTCCTCTTCATTTACCTTTTATTAGGTCATCTTGGGCAATCAGCTTATAAAAAAATCATATCTGAGCTCTATTATTCTCATTAAGGAACAAAAAGTAGGAAGAAAAGCATTTTCTGGAAGGGGAAGAGGATGAAAGAATGGCGTAAGTATTGCTAAGTTCTGAAAATGGAGTTTATACAGAAAAATGTGGTATTTCAAGTTGGCCAAAGCGTGTGAGTTTCAAGGCTTAGTGCCAGGTTCCAAGTCATTAGTGTCAGCCACTGTGAAGGTCATTCATGAGCTCCAATACTCTAGCACCTCCTCAAACACATACACACAGTCTTCTGGGGTCAAGTGGTATACAAAAGGAATATGGGCTTTAGAGTCAGACAATCCAAGTTCAAATCTTGGCTCCATAACTTACGGGCTGTGTGACCTTGAGCAGAGCTCAGGGTCTTCACCTGCACCAAGGAGTTAACATCCATTCCAGAAGGTGGTTGCTACAATTAAATGAGATCATGTATGAGGCACCTAACACAATTGTTCTCCTCCTCGGAACAGTGGTGGGACTGCAGCCTAGGCAGTGACAGCTCCCAGCATGAGAGGGTTAATAAGGAGAGGTTATTCTAAGCTGCTGGTTCAGGGATAGGCATCCTGTCCCAGACAGCCCATCAGCCCCACTAATGGGATTTAAAACAGTTGCTGCCTCTCCCTCAGTCGTGTAATGATTTCTGGACAGCCTGAGAGGCCCATTAGCTGCAGTCCCTACTTCTGCTCTGTCTGGCGATAATGACTTCTTAGCACAACAGCAGGGCCGCGGTCTTCCACTTCCTGCTGCGCCACTGGTTGAAGTCGAAGACAAATTGTCATCCCACCACAGAGGCCGATGGTCTGAGAAATGCTGCCCACTGGCTGCCACAAGAGCTCCTGGAGCTTGTCCTCTGAGGGCAAGGGTGCCCTTTGGGGGGTTCCCTGGGAGAAGGTGAATAGGATAAATGAGTGTGCGTTCAGGTGAGACAGTGAGATCCCAGCATGCCCAGAGGGCCTCTGAGGTTGAAGTCCAGGTGCCCGGAACCTCCCCAGCCTCTGACTCACTGTCTCATTCCACTCAGTTCTCACAAGCTGCCTGCAGAGCCCAAGGGCAAAAACAAACAAACATTAATGTATAAAAACATGCCACGAAACTATGATTTTTAAAAATCAGTGTCCAGTTGCAATAATTAAAGTTCTCATTAACATGTTCTGCTTTATTCTTTGCATTCTTTATCTTACTGTTTTTATCTTGTTATGGATAAGTCACCTCAAATCTGGTTTGGTAGGAGGCAAGATAAAAATCCTAAGTAAATAAAACAAATAGGATAATAAATTAAGGAGTTCTACCAGGTTTGAGCAGATCCCAAAAGAATTCTTGCATTAATCATGGAAGGAAACTCTTGCCCAAATTAAGAAAGATATAAAATGTTCACCGTACAGTATGATTTGTCAAATTAATGCTAATTTATGACTCCAAATGAAAGGGGAAAAATTTAGTTGGTTGTGGTTATAAAATGAATGCAAATGAATTTTTAAAAACTAATTTTAAAGTAGAAGAAAAACTTCCTCCTACAGTTAGACAGCTACCTAAAAATTTGTTTCAACCAACTATTTAATTCAAAGTTACCATCAGCCCTAGTCGGTTTGACTCAATGGATAGAGTGTTAGCCTGTGGACTGAAGAGTTACAGGTTCAATTCCAGTCAAGGGCACATGCCTGGGTTGCAGGCTCGATCCCTCATAGGGGGAGTGCAGGAGGCAGCCGATCAATGATTCTCTCTCATCATTGATGTTTCTATCTTTCTCTCTCTCCCTCTCCCTTCCACTCTGAAATCAATAAAGATATATATTTTTTTAAAAGTTAACATCAAATTTATTAAACATTATCTCATGCTTTAATAAGCATGTATAGTTTTAAAACATTTACCTGGTGAAACTGAAAGTCATGCCAAATATGATAATAGTTTAGATGTACATTGTTATACCCATTTTGGAAAGCAATTAGGCATTGTGTTTTAAGTGCCCGAAAATGTTCATTCTTATTATCCTATTTCTGGAAATTTATCCTAAAGAAATAGCCCCAAATTCAGGGGGAAAATATGCAGAAAGACATAACAGAAAGAAATAATGAAAATAAGCTAAAAATGTTCGATTACAAGGAAATAGATTATAAAAATAATGGCATGATTCTATGATGAAATAGCATTAAATGTAAAAATGTTTTTGTAACATAAGAAAAGATGACAGAAAATAAATAAGTATGCAGTATAATATCAACTATGTAAAACAGAAATATAAAAATTGCTAATAGTAGATAGAATTACAGGTAATTTTAATTATGCATATTTTTCCAAAATTTCTAAGATGTGTACTTAAGTATTCTACTTATAATATGGAAAAATTATATATATGTGAAATATAAATAAATGGGATTAATTTGCAAAAGAAAAATCACTACCCTAGCCTGTTTTCTCAGTGGTTAGAGCATCAGCCCACAGACTAAAGTATTGTGGGATCAATTCCCATCAAGGGCACATACATACTTCGGTGCAGGCTCACTCCCCTACTAATCCTGGAACATGCGGGAGGCAACCAATCAATATGTCTCTCTCACATTGATGTTTTTCTCTCTCTCTCTGTCTCTCCCCCTCCCTTCTACTCTCTCTGAAAATAAATGGGAAAAAAATCCTCCAGTGAGGATTAACAAAACAAAAATCACTGACACAATCTGTGTCCAAGATTTTTTTAAAGCAAGAGTCAAACACAAAGGCAAAACAAGGATAAAAGGAACATATACTATGCTAACACTGATTTTTTTAAAACTTGAAGTAGCTTTATTAATATCAGACTTAGTATATCTTCCTGCTTTTTAGAGCACAGAATATTATCAGTGATAAAAAGGGTCATTTCATCCTGATAAAAGGGTCAATTCATTAAGAAGATATAACAAGACTAAAAGCTTACACACCTAATAATGACAAGCTACAAAATGTATAAAACAAAACTGATAAAACTGCAAAGAGAACTAAACAAATCAGCAATTATGGGCCGGGATTTTTTTTTTATTGCTTAAAGTATTACAAAGAGTATTACATATGTCTCCTTTCTAACATTATCTGTCATTAAATGATAGAACAAGTAGACAGAAAACTTAGTAAAGATGTACAAGACTTGAATCAGACTATCAACCAACTTTACATAATTGAAAATTATAGACCACCTTACCCCACACCAACAGAATCATTTTTAAATGTGCACAAAACATTTACCAAGAGAGACCATAATCTCTGGGGCCATAAATCAAGTCTCGATAAATTTATAAGGATTAAATCATACAAATATCTTTTCTGAGCAATCTTCTCTGGGCAAAATAGAATTAAATTATAATTAAAACAGAAAAATATTTAGAAAATCCCAAATATTTGGAAATTAAATAACACACTTTCAAATAATCAAAGGATCAAAGAAGAAATCAAAAGGGAAGTTAGAAAGCATTTTAAGGTAAATAAAAATAAAATCATAATCTATCAAAATTTGTGAAATGCTGCTAGTACAGTATTTAGAGGGAAGTTTACAGCACTAAATGCCTTTATTTAAAAAAAAATAAAGAAAAGCCTCAAATTGATGATGTCATCTTCTACCTTAAGAAACTAGAAAAAGGCAAATTAAAACCAAAGTGATCAGAAGAAAGCAAATTAAGGAATGTCAGAACAGAAATCAGTGAAACAGAAAAACAATAGAGAAAAATCAGTATTTCTAATAGGCAAAAGATTTAGCCACACACTTCAACAAATAAAATACATAAATGACAAATAACACATGAAAAGATGATTAACATTGTTAGTCGTCAGTAAAATAAACACCAACATTGCAAAAACTTGGAACAAACAGACTTCTCATACACCAATGGTAGGAATGTAAAATAGTACAACTAAGTTGGAAATGTTTGTCAGATTGGCAGTTTCTTAAAAAGTTAAACATACATCTACCATGTAACCCAGCCATCTGTATGGGTAAATGCTAGAAATATGAAAACATATGTCCAAACAGACTTGTACATAATGTTCATGGAAGCTGTATTTGTATTAGTCAAAAATTGGACTGGGTAAAAGGGGTGAAGGGATTAAGAAGTACAAATTGGTAGTTAAAAAACAGTCACAGAGATGGAAAGTACAGCATATGGAATATATCAACAATATTGTAATTAATGACTATGTGTGGTGCCAGGTGGGCACTGAAAATACCAAGTGAAATACTTTGTAAAGTATATGATTGTCTAATCACTATGTTGCACACTTGAAACTAATCCAAAATAATATTGACTGTAAACCATAGTTGAAAAATAAAATTTACATTTAGAAAAGAAAAGAAAAAAATAAAATAACCCAAATACACAGTAACAGGTGACTAGGTGAACAGAGTGTGGTATATTCATACAATGGAATATTACTCAGCAATAAAAAGAATGAACCACTGATGTGCAAAACAGCATGGATAAATCTCAAAATAATAATACTGAATAAAAAAATTCAAAACACACAAAAAAATACATACTAACTACATTTATATAAGATATTAAATAGAAAAAAATCTATGGCTACAGAAAGAGGTTATCTGGGGATGGGGTTGATTGGGGAAGAGGAGGAATTAGCAAAAAACATGAGGAAACTTGTGTTGGTGGTAGATATGTTCATTTTCTTGACTGTTGTGATCACAGGTGTGTACATATGTCAGACATTATCAAATTATACTGTATAAATAGGAGCAGTTGCATATTAATGATACTTTAATTAAATTTTTTATGTAAAGCCCAAAAGGACCTCCAGTGAGGTGCTATCTGTGTAGGAGGAGGGAGTGGCAAGGAAACCTAAAAATGTCATAAAGGGAGTGAGCAAATCAGAGAGAATGCCTAGGAAGCAAGATCCCTGCCGACAGTTTTTACCCACTTAACCATTTTGCCTGAGCAGCAGAGTACACCATCAGTGGATGAATCCAAATGTCAAGTTCAATTAAAGGATGTACCACATTCATATTTGTTTCAGGCCTGGTTGAATTTCTTTGGCCTCTAAAACCATGCTGACTTGTCTGTTTGTTAAATCAAATAGAAAACTTAGAATGATGACACTGACTAAAAGGAAGGATTTGCAACAACACCCAGACGGAAACTGGATTACATGTTTGCCTCCTTCGATTCAAAAAGAGCAAGAGGTGACTGGCTTTTCCCACCAGCTTCTCAAAAGTATAAAATTGTTGACACTGATATAAATATAGAAGAAAGAAAAAAGGAAGAGACAAAAAGCACACAATGAAAGTGATTGGAAAGTTGACTTTATAACACACGACCTAGAAATCACGTGTTGTCTAAAAGATAACCACAAGAACATAATGTAAAATTTAAACTTTTGACTATGTCTGAAATCTATAAAGCTGCAATCAGATCTACTATTGGCAAGCCACAGTACTTTGTGTGACACAGGGACAGAGGCAAAACAATCCTTCAAAATTGGAATGCTAGGCCTGGCTGCTGATGTAATAGGGAACAATGATTAAACTATCAATCAAACAGATTTTTTAAATATGTTGCATGTCGTAGCCGGAGATTTCAAATCCAGGACAAAATCTGGTGTTAGTTACAACAGAGATGAATTGGGTGGTCTCTTAGTACACAGATGATCACAAAATCAGCATAATGTGGAAATCAATTCAAGGACTCCTTTCTTCATCTCAGCTCATGAAGATTCCAAATTAATAAAAGCGATGTTATAGATTTATGAGCCATGGCCCTGCAAAGTGTTTTATGCTCTTTTCCAAGTTATTTACCATGTTTCAAAGCAAGATCATTTAATATGAACTCCATTTTCTAACTATACCTAAATGTCCTTACTTTTTAAACAATTGAATTCTTGGTTATTTTTTCCAGATGCACAGTGCTTCCAAAAAAAAAAAAAAAAGCCAAAAAACACAACAACAACAACTGGGTAAATTTCATCCCTGAACCATCTGGAGAGCCGGAAGAAATGGGTCTGGTCTCAGTGCCAATTCTCTCTAGAGCCTATTTTATGCTCACTCACATCCAATTGAATCTCCCTCCCTATATGGGAACATTTAATTGAAATATTACAAGCTCCCATGTGATCACTTCCTCCTCAAGTTTGTTTCCAGGGAAAACTCTCTGCAGTTGAATGTTGTAGGCTGCTTATCAGAAAAAAAATGAAAACACAATGTGATTCTCTTTACGTTACAACTGCCAGAAACCAAATCCAAATTTCTTGCCCAAATATCATAATCTGCTTGGCCTTGATGCCTACAAGGAGGGGAACTTTCTCCTTCTGAAATATGATCTCTGTTTCTTAGCAGGTATTCTATTTCAATGTGCAAGCCACCTTTTAGAAGTAGATAAAATGTGTAACTAAAATAAATGTACTTGAGAGACAAATATTAAATGTCATTTCATGATCATAACCTACAGCAGCTTTCATTCACCCCACAGGTAGTTTGCGTTCATTATTATTGTGTCAGACTCTGCGTTAAGTGCTCATAAATGGAGATGAACAAAACGTAGTTCCCACCTCAAAGGACTCTTAGGCTAGTGGGGGAAACAGACAAGAAAAGTGAAATTCTCTGGCTGGTTGCAGAGCCCCAGGAGAAGAAAAGCATTTTAGGGATTCAACTACTTCATTTCACCTAAGCCGTGACCCCTTAAAAAGGCAGTTATTACAAGTGACAACATCCGTCTGCTTTGTCCAATTATTTCACCAACTGTAACGCTCCCTTCTAAATCAACATCCACTCACCTCTCATACAAAGATGGAAGCACCAATTTCAAATATTCTGGCGAATCCTCATGCCTTATACCAAATTATATGCCCCATGTTTCAGAAATGTAATCACCAGATGCATACATTCCTACCTTCACCCTGTGGCTCAGGCTGTCTCCCAAACCGGAGAGCATTTCAGCCTCTTCCCCATCTCCTCATCCATCCGAACCTTAAGTAAGCTCCAGGGTCAGAGTAGGTACCATTATTTTCCTTGTTATCCTTCTGTTGTTACAATGGTTTACCCTCTCTGTTCTCCTGATAAACTTAGGAGAATTTAGATCTACCTTTACCTCCAGTAGACTCCTCTTCAACTAAACTCTTAAGTTCCTTTGGGAACCTTGTGCTCCAATAAGGCTGAGAACACAGCAGATGCTTGAAAAAATATAGGTTAATCCTAATTTATGTGGAAATCGAGGTCAAGTGAGACTATCGTTTTCTCAAAATAACAGGGCTAAATAATAAATACACATTAATAGCTATCATTTATCACCTACCAACATGCCAAGTTCTGTGTTATTCAAGATTAGAGCAAAAATAGATTCTGGGTTCTCTAGCTCTCAAGCAAGCATTGATATAATATGTTTCACTCAAATCTTTCATATAATTATGATAAGTTTTATTTGTCAAGTATCTACTTTGTGCCAAGAGCTGTATATCAGCTGTTTCACTTAATTTTTATAAAAACATGAGGTAAGTATAATTACCATCCCTCAAAAGGGTTAAAGAACTTGCCCATGTGCTCATTGCATGGAGTTGAAGCAAGATACTAAGTTAGGTATTTCTGACCTCAAATCTTTTGTTCTTCCTTCACTCTACACCACCTCTGAATTACCCCCAAAAAATTATTACATCAATTTATTTATTAATAAACCTGGCCAGTGTTGCTCAGTGGTTGGGCATCGACCTATGAACCAGGAGGTCAGGGTTTGATTCCCAGTCAGGGCACATGCCCAGGTTGCAGTCTTGATCCCCAGTAAGGGACATGCAGGAAGCAGCTGATCGATGATTCTCTCTCATCATTGATGTTTCTATCTCTCTCTTCCTCTCTGAAATGAATAAAAATCTATTTGTAATAAAAAGTGTATGAGATGTGTTTATCCAATCCACATTACATAGAGTTCACCCATAGGTCCACATTATGTAGCACCAACTGAAGAGTGTGCAGTTTTCCTAACATTTTAGTTCTGGAGATGCTAAACACCAGTTATCCAGCATTTGTAAAACTTGCCCAGTCAGTCACCTGAGTGATCTGAGTTCTCTGGACAATGAGCAACTAAAAACTATTTTGTATAGTTTCTGATCCCAAACCTGGTGGTCCAGGCTTTGAATTGTTTTACTCAAATGTTGTTTGTGTGTGTGTATCTTGGTATTGTTTGTTTAAATACACTAATATCAAATTCTCTAGGTTTCAGCCTAAAGAGCTCATTTGTCCTTTTCTTCTGGTCAAATCATTGCATCTATTTCATTGGGCATGTTTGGAGGGGGGTTTCTTCCCCCCCCCCCCCGCTCCAACCCCAAACCATTGCTAATTTCACAAGTGGTAAAATAATTACCATTGGATCAGGGAAATGTATTATAGAATGCATTTCTTCTACTTAATGCAATTGGTAATTATTTACTTATTTATTATCAATAGGGCCTCAAAGTCGGTGCAGCCTTAATTACTTCCTAATTATCCAGACCCCTATTTCTTCATAAAGATGGACTTGAAAACAGCAGTTCAATAACTCAGACATTTTACAACTAACATTGATTTCTCCTCCCTCGTCATTTATTGATGGGCCATTCTCTCTCTTGTATTTCTTTTTCCCTGATAAAGTTGTAAATGACTCTGCTTATTCTCTTTAATGCCTTCAGTTAGCTTTAGCTCATGTGGCCTATTTATTTTCTTCACCTCTTCTGAGGGTACTAGTTCTGTTGAGATTTTCTGCTTTGAATCCTTGCCTGTGATCCATCTCCAGTAAATGTTCCTTTGACCTTTAAACTTCACTGTTTCATGTCCTGTAAATTCTGTGCTCCCCCCCCACTTTCCACAAAATCATGTTGCAAAATAATCATCACCTCATGCCAACATGCACTGTTGTTTTTTAAATTGTCCCCTTTTTCTTTTGTTGCTTTAATACACCTAAAAGTTGCAGATACTCTATCACTTATATTTCCACAGGCAAAAAACAGATTCGTCAATGAATAGCATATGTATTTACCTCGAGTCGCCTGGGGAAAACAGAAACAATCAGAATACGTCTATAAATAGAAGCTTCATCAGTTTAATCTTTTCAAAATTTCCACAAACACAAGCCATTCTGCCCAAGGTCAAATTCTCTTCAGTGATTTGCTCTGTCCACAGCCCAAAATCCGTATTTATCCTCCATTCTCATTCCAAGCTCCAACATGTGTTTCAAACTGTGAGTAATCTCTGCCTAGTGAAACCGAAAGGAAGATAACCTTTCCACTTAAATAGCAGAGAGCATTTCTTACTAACACCTACACCTTCGGTGATAATATTTTGGTGATCTTTATCCTGCTTCTAAGTATTCTAAAATATTCAAGACAAACAGAAAGACTATCATTTTAAACTTAAGCCCATGGTATGAGACATGACAAAGTACAGTATTATATTAGTTCCCTTTGCTGCTATAATAAATTACCATTAACTTGGTGGCTTAAAGCAACATAAGTTTATCATACAGTTCTGGAGGTCAGTGTCTGAAATGGGTCTCACTGGGCTAAAATTTAGGGGGGCAGCAGGACCGCATTCCTTCTGGAGGCTCTCCAGTGGTTCTCAACCTTCTGGCCCTTTAAATACAGTTCCTCATGTTGTGACCCAACCATAAAATTATTTTCATTGCTACTTCATAACTGTAATGTTGCTACTGTTATGAATCATAATGTAAATATCTGATATGCAGGATGGTCTTAGGCGACCCCTTGTGAAAGGGTCGTTCGACCGCCAAAGGGGTCGCGACCCACAGGTTGAGAACCGCTGCTCTAGACCAAGCATGCCAAACTCAAAGGCTAACATGGGCCAAATAAACAAGGTTTAAGTTTACGTGGGCTGCAAAAAACCCAAAAGATTCAATTTTCATAGAAATGTAGATTTCGATAAAGATAAAGGGCTGAATACAAAGGGCTAAAATAAATGAGTAGTCCTTAACATAAAATAATAGAACATTTTAATAAAAATTAATATTTTTTCTTGAACATTAACTTACCAAGCACAAAATAACTGCACAAATTAATAAACGTAATGCAAATAAGCCTATTTTTCTTGTCCTCAGAAAGCAAAGTATTTCCTGTTGTGCACACCAAACAAGTCAGTCCAAGACTAATAATGTGGCAATCGGCTGCTAAAATATTCGCTGCTAGTATTAGTGGAGAGAAATGGTGGGCCTGCGCATAAGGCGCGTAAGGGAAATGACTGCAACACGATTATAGCAATCAGTCATTAGCGAACGTTGTAGTTCATTATTAATAATTATGTATAACAGGATATTGTAAAAATTAAGTTATGAAATTTTTATTAAAACGTTTCTTACATACCATTGTATTGGCTGGGCCGCAAAAACATTCGTTGTGGGCTGCATGCGGCCTGCGGGCCGCAAGTTTGACATGCTTGCTTGTAGATGGCAGAGAATTCATTTCTTTAACTTTTCCAGTTTATAGAGGCTGCCTGCAGTTTTGGCTCCTGGCCCCTTTACAGATAATGAGACATTCCCAGGATGCATCGTTCTCCTGCTTCCATCATTCACCTGTAAAAACCCTTGGGCCCACCTGGATAATCAAGGATACTCTTCTAATCTCAAGCACAGCTGATTAGCAACCTTAATTCTGCTTTGCCTTGTAACAGAACACATTCACAGGTTCTAGGAGTTAAGACATGGACCTCTGGGTGTGGAGTGGAGGAGTATTTCAAATGAATGTTACCCCCTTCAAAGTAGACACTTGGGAAGACCTCACACTTATTCTAATGATGCTACAAATATTAGAAGCATTCTTTTTTGGATGCTGTCTTCGAGCTTAATAGAAAATTCTTAGAATATCCACACTTATAGCAAGTTATAATGCATTTAAATATGAATTTGTGAAAACAGCCAAAAGTCATAGGAAACCAAATGTCTTGACTATGGTAAATAATTCCATGAGAAAGTATCACATTTAATAAAAACAAGGTGAAATCAATGAAATAATAAGTTTGATTTTTCCAGTGGACTGATTTTCTGGTAAATAATAAATGTGTTATAATGATAGTAAAAATAAATAGCTAACTGAGTACTCACTAGGTGCCCAGCAATGTTCTAGGAGCTTTACATGAATTATCTTAAAAGCCCTGAGAGATAGGAACTATTATTAACCCCATTTTACAGATGAGTTTATTTTTTTATTTTTATTTTTTTAAATATAGTTTATTGATTTTTTACAGAGAGGAAGGGAGAGAGATAGAGAGTTAGAAACATCGATGAGAGAGAAACATCGATCAGCTGCCTCCTGCACATCTCCCACTGGGGATGTGCCCGCAACCCAGGTACATGCCCTTGACCGGAATCGAACCCGGGACCCTTCAGTCCGAAGGCCGACCCTCTATCCACTGAGCCAAACCGGTTTCGGCTACAGATGAGTTTAACTGAGAATCAGAGAGTTTGAATAACTTCTTTGAGGTTACCAGGTTAGGAAGGAGAAGAGCTGAGATTCCAACCCAAGTAATCTGTCACCAGCACCAAAATTCTCTCTATTTTCTTTAAGATTAACTCCCACCCACATTCCTGTGACATTTAATTTTAAAATAGCATTAGAACCATTTTAGATGGGAATAAGACAAAGACCAAGAGATGACTCCAAGCAGACTCTTCAAAATATTCATCTAAAAACAATCTAGTGCTTCAGATTTTCTTCCCAGTGTTTCTGGGAGTAGACATTAAATACTTAAAAATTTAAAAGTTACTTTGCCATAGGAAGATCATCTCTAGCTGTCATCTTTATTGACAAGTTGGGGAGGTGAGGCTTTTAGTCTTGGAGGTAAATCGGAAAGACATAGACACCCACAGTGTGACGTTTCAGCATCCTTGAAAAGGCTGAGAGAAGCCAAACCTGCCTGGCAGACATTTCTTTTTTTTCCAAAACTGAGTGTAATAAAATAAGCTGAAATACTTTAAAAGAAATTACACTTATTTTAGAATAATTTGTAAAAGCTGGTTTATTCACTTAAAATTGTAAAACAGTTTTATTATTAGATCTTATTGACTCACTTAAAGGCTTTAAAGTTAAGAACTTTATGCCAGTTTCATGTGGTTAGAGGGTTTTGCAAACTTCATTATGAAAACAGAGTTTAAAGATACAGGCCGACTCTTGATAATGTTGATTAAAAAAATCTCCTAAATGGATAGAAGAGTCAACGGCCTTTGTGATTACATTAAACCCATAACAGAAAAAAAGGATGCTATTAATTCTCAAAATGCTCATACCTTAAAATATATTTAATATAAAGTAAATGTGATAAGGACTATCTAATTCATTTCATGGTGATTTGAGCAGGAGGCAATCAGCAGTCAAGAGGAAAACAAACAGGATATTGATCCAAATTGGCATTTGGTCATATAGAAAGAGGAGATGGGGAAGGAGGAAGAGAAGCAGAAGGAGGAGAAGGGGGAGAATGAGAAATGGGAGGAAGAGAAGAAGGAGGAGGGAGAGGGGGAGGAGAAGAGCAGCTAATGCTTCTTGAGCACATCTAATTTGTCAGACATCATTCCAAGTATCCTGGTATGAATTACTGCATTTAAGCCTCTTGAGCCCCATGAAGTAAGTGCTAACATTATCCCCATTATACAGATGAGGACAAGAAATAGTAACCACCGCATGTTTACTTCTCCTATTTTTTCTAATTCTCTTGAAGAAACAGTTTGATTGAGGGGAAGGGGAAGAAAATGAAGGAATGGACAGGTGGGTAAAATACTTCCTTTTTAGGGGGGCAAAAATGCTACTTGGGTTCTATACTATGTTCTATCTAAGGACTCAAATCAATGGGAAAATCTTCCCTTTGGAAGAGAACAGGATTTTAGAAATAATACCAGACAGTGCAGCAATCTGCCAAACTAAGCCCCCATGCAAAGTAGGAAGAAGTGCTCCCTCCTGGGCGATGCATCGAAAAATGAAAACTCTTTTTAGGAGATGAATTAGAAGAAGCACCCACTCCAGATGGATCAAATAGAAAAGTCTGCATTTCTCTGGGCTAAAGTCACCCTCAGCTGGAGCCCACAACAGACCCAGCAAGAGTTTAGCCTTCACTGGCCAGGTGCTCTGGTTCAGGGCACAACCTACACAATCAGGTGTTGAGTCCTGGGGCCAGGTGGTTAGTTCGTTTTTGTTAAAAGCTTCACACTCTGACCTTTGGAGCCTCATTTACTGTCTTCTCCAGCACAACCTTGAACCCAAGACCCAGCAATATTTTTCCAGTTTCAGCACATTCTGTTCCTTTGCTCAGAACACCGTCTGGGCCCTTGTCTACCTGGATAAACACTACTCAACCAGTTCAAATGCTACTTCTGGGAAGCTCTCCCTGAAAGAAAAGAAAGCGGACACGGGCCAGGCAGAAGACTGCTGGTCCTGAAGGAAACATCCAGTAGCCAAGAACAACCAAATCTTAGTCTGAGAGTCAAACTGAAAAAAAGAAATGTCTCAAGTTTAATTCCTGGTATTTCCTCAATTTACTACAACTTAAATGGTGAGTAAACCTGTGCTCAGGTGCTTCCAATATTTACTCACTCGACATATGTTTCTGGAATCCCTACTATTTCCAAGTGGTAAAGGCTCGGCTTTGCAGTCAGACAGACCTAAGTGTTGGTCCTTGATACATTTATTGAAGCCTCAGTTTCCTCAGCTACAAAATGGGCATAATACCTACCTTAGCAAAGTGTTATAGTAGATGCTATCTAAATATTTTATTTCTTCCATTCCCTTTAACTGTATGAAAGATTCATTATTTTTTTTCCAACCCTGCTAACCCATAAACGTCTAGGGCCAAAACCATGTCTTATTTATATAGATTCTCTTTGCATCTTTCTTTTCACTTCAACCTCATCACAAAATTATATAGGACCTGCCCTTAGGACTCTAACAGTATATAGGAGAAATGACATATTTTTCCATAAAAGTTACAGGACATAACAAAGCCAGAACTGAGATATTAAGTATGATGGAAGTTGTTCCTTTCCTCATCTCTGATACTGATTAATGCATAACAAATCTTTAAAGAATATATGTCTTTAAAAATAGAGTTTGTGTTTAGTGGGAGGCACTGTTCACAGTTGGAGCTTAGGGGGAGGAGGACAAAAATGAAGGGCAGCCTCTGCTTTCAAGTCTAAATGAGGACAAGAGACACAGGCCTGAACAATCAGGAGTCAGTATGGACATTAATGATTACCAAGGCATAATTCCTGAGAAATTTTGTAAAGAGGGGAACAGTGTGGTTTCCTTGCCTTCACAGAAAACTGGCAAGGTGTAAGAAAATTGTTAACACTCTGGTAAGTATAAATCTAAGGAAACATGGACCAAAGATGGTAGCTTCATTATTATTATTATTATTATTACTGGAGGCCCGGTGCATGAAATTCGTGCACGGGTAGGATCCCTAGGCCTGGCCAGCAATCAGGGCCAAGTGGGGGCCTTCCAGCTGCCGACTGGGGCCTCCCTTCATTCTGCACTGCCTCCTGGTGGTCAGCACAAGTCATAGCAAGCGATCGGTCTCCCAGTCGAACTGCTGAGGGGACACTTTGCATATTAGCCTTTTATATATATATATAGATAGATTACTATTAGTAGTAGTATTTTGTTAATCCTCACCTGAGGATATTATATAGAGAGTGGAAGGGAGAGGGAGAGACAGAGAGAGAGAAACATCAATGTGAAAGAGGCACATCGATTGGTTGCCTCCCGCAAATGCCCCCACCAGGGCCAAGGATCAAGCCTGCAACCTAGGTACCTGCCCTTGACCAAATCGAACCCATGGCCCTTCAGTCCCAGCCCACACTCTAACCACTGAGAAAAACCAGCTACAGTGTGGCTTTATTATTTTAATGGTCAATACAAAACAAAAAAGAATGGAAGCTAAACACCAAACTGCTAATAGGTGTGAATTCAGTGTGTTCAGATTATAATTTTTTTCTAGTCATATTTTTTTCTTTTCTGCATTTAATTACTAGTATTCATCATAAATTAGTTGTTGGTTCTATAATTAGAAAATAAAACCATTAGCTTTTCTTTTTTAGCTAAAGTTCTTTCTGATTACATGCTACCAAATAATCATATAAAAGAATGAGGTTTGGGTAAAAATAAATGAGAACTCTCTGTACTTGACTCTTAGCCTAAAAAGAAATATTAAATAAGTGATTTTCCATTTCAATTTTCTTTAATTGTGACCCATTTGCTGCTCTCCAAATTGCCTTTAATACGAAAGATGAAATCATTTCAAAACACTTGTGTTGAACGCTGAAATGATGACATAGATGCCTTGTTTAATAATTCTGGTGTACTTTTCTAAGTCCTAAAAAAAAACCCAGTGTGCTATTTATATAAAATTATAATGAGTGAACAATTCACCACATTTTAAAAAATTTTAGCTACTCTTAAGCTTCAGACTTGAGTGGCAAAATTCCAGGGCAAGTGTTTGAAGAATTGGCAAGGATAGCTAGGGTACTGCCAGGGGCTTTCACATTACATTTAATCACAAGAAAACCCCAGTGAGGAAAATATTATCCCCATTTAATTACAAAGAAACTGAGATCAGAGGTTAAGTAACATAAACAATCATACGACCAGGGGACTCTTGCACCAGCACTTGAACCAAGGTCTGTCCTCCTCCAAGACCCACCCTCTTTGCACTTTACACCAACTAGGGTGGGCAGAGGTTCCCACTCTGTCTGTAAATGAATTGGCGGAAATTGAAAAGTGACTCAAAGTAATCACAGACGTAACACATTAGCTACAACAGGCACATTTGAATGTCATCTGAACATCTTGTGGTTTTGAAGAATTATCCCTTTTCCCAGGACGAGCAAAGCCCAAGCCCATTACATGTCATACATCTTCCAGAAGACACACACATTTCCCCTTGTTTCTTCATTTCTCTGACTTGTCAGACATAATGAAAACAGAACAGCTCACCAGTAAGAGTTGGTTTCTCTTTTTTTCAATAGGCTGTATTAAAGCTTAATTACATGACAATCATAAGACGATTAAAAATTAAAGAATGATAAAAAGTTGAATGTTTTCAATACATTCAGAAAAACCACAGGTAAATGGGAATCAGAGAGATAGGCAGGGAAAGGGACAGTTGTTTAATTAATGGAATCTTCCATCCAACAATAAATCACCACGTGCACCATTTTCACAGACTTTTCAATGAGGTAGCTCATTCAGGTCACTTCTGGTCTGTTCACACCAACGTTGCAGGGGGGCAGGGGGGTTGGTCTGGAGCAGCCAGAGCTCCTGGCTGGAGACAGTGGAGTCGTGGCATGGCCCTAGGTCAGTGATGGTGAACCCATGACACGCGTGTCAGAGGTGACACGAGAACTCATTTTTTGGTTGATTTTTCTTTGTTAAATGGCATTTAAATATATAAAATAAATATCAAAAATATAAGTCTTTGTTTTACTATGATTGCAAATATCAAAAAATTTCTATATGTGACACAGCACCAGAGTTAAGTTAGGGTTTTTCAAAATGCTGACACGCCGAGCTCAAAAGGTTCGCCATCACTGCCCTAGGTAAATCACAGGGGGAGCTGAGGAGGGCGACATGGGAGCTCAGCCCTGGGAACTTCTTGCCTGATCAGCCCACAAATCATTTAACAATCATTATCATAATTACTGCTAAATTATTGTTGTGCTGCAGGGATGGGGAAAAGGTCTATTTTTTCACTCTGGTTTCACTAAAGGGTCCAAGATGACTATTTAAATTTCCAGAATAAATAATTTCCTTTCCCATGATTGTCTCAGAGAAGCCAAGCCTTCCCTGGTGACTTTTAATTCTAGTTCTCCAATCTTAATTTTTCAGTGGCCTTGGGCAAGGCATGAAAGTGCACAATGCCTTAATTCCTCTAGTCACTAAATAGCAATAATGATACCTGCTTTCCTTGGGCTGTAAGAGTGATTGCTTAAAGATTGCTAAGCACTTTTAAAACAAAATAGCTCAGGGGGGTTGGGGGAGGGAGGAATTCATCTTTAAGAAAAGGCAAAATATAAAGATCATCTTTGAGGGGGGGTTTTTTCTGCTGCTTTGTGTTTATCCTGAACTTCTCAACTCTTTCCCACTTCAGCACCTGCCCATGCTTGGATCTATGCATTTTGTCCCTGGTCCATGTCCCCCGATTAACTCCTACATATCCTCCTGTTTCAGCTTAAGCATCTCTTCCTCAGGAAAGCTTCCTAAGATAAGGAGAGGATCTGTCTTAGTCACCACTGAATGGCCAGTGCCTAGAACAGCACCTGGCATATGCAAAAAAAGCTCAATTGATCTTTCTTTCTTTTAGTTAGTTATTTAGTTAGTGAATGAATGAATGAATGAATGAATGAATATATGTGGAATCTTGGGTGATTTGTTTCATCAATCTGGACATTTTTTTAGTTTTCTCATTTGCAAAATAAACAGCTAAAATAAATCATCACCAATGTTCCTTAAGCTGACATTCTGGTATTATGATTTGGGGATTAGCATCCTCTCGTTGATCTTAAACATTTTTTTTTTCATTTTATTCTGCCTGATGGAATCCACTTAACTACCAAGATCACTGTGATAGTTAATTGTGTGTGTCAACTTGGCTAGTCAACACGGTGCCCAGATATTTGCTCAAACATTATTCTCAGTGTTCTTGTTGAGAGTGTTTCAGATGAGATTAATATTTAAATCAGTGGACTTTGAGTAAAGCAGATTGCCCTCTCTGATGTAGGGGGGCCTCATCCAATTAGCTGAAGACCTGAACAGAACAAAAAGATCAGCCTCCCCAAAGCAAGAGAGAGATTTTCCAGCAGACTGTCTTTGTTTTTTATTATTGTTGTTTTAAAGTATTACAAATAGTAGTATATATGCCTCCTTTTCCCCCGTTGACCTCACCCCAGCCTCCCTCACGCCCCAGCACATGCCCTCCCTGCCCCGGCCCTCCCCCCGTGTCTGGGTCCATTGGTTAGGCTTATATGCATGCATACAAGTCCTTTGGTTGATCACTTACCCCCACACCTCAACCCTCCCCTGTCTTCCCACTGAAGTTTGAAAGTCTGTTCGATGCTTCTTTGTCTCTGTATCTATTTTTGTTCATCAGTTTCTGATGTTCATTGTATTCCACAAATGAGTGAGATCTTGCAATATTTATCTTCCTCTGACTGGTTTATTTCACTTAACATAATGCTCTCCAGTTCCATACATGCTGTGGCAAATGGTAAGAATTCCTTCTTTTTTACCGCAGCGTAGTATTCCATTGTGTAGATGTACCACAGTTTTCTAATCCACTCATCTGCTGATGGGCACTTAGGCTGCTTCCAAGGCTTAGCTATTGTCAATTGTGCTGCTATGAACATAGGGGTCATATAACCTTTCTGATTGGTATTTCTGTTTTCTTGGGATATATTCCTAGAAGTGGGATTACTGGGTCAAATGGAAGTTCCATTTTTAATTTTTTGAGGAAACACCATACTGTTTTCCACAGTGGCTGCACCAGTCTGCATTCCCACCAGCAGTGCACGAGGGTTCCTTTTTCTCTACATCCTCTCCAACACTTGTCATTTGTTGATTTGTTGATGATAGCCAGTCTGACAGGTGTGAGATGGTACCTCATTGTTGTTTTGATTTGCATCTCTCAGATAATTAGTGACTTTGAGCATGTTTTCATATGTCTCTTGGCCTTCTGTATGTCTTCTTTCGAAAAGTGTCTATTTAGGTCCTTTGCCCATTTTTTGATTGGATTGTTTATCTTCCTTTTGTTAAGTTGTATGAGTTCCCTATAAATTTTGGAGATTAACCCTTATTGGAGATAACATTGGCAAATATGTTCTCCAAAGCAGTGGACTTTCTTATTGTTTTGTTGATGGTTTCTTTTTTTTAATATATTTTATTGAGTTGATGGTTTCTTTTGCTATGCAAAAGCTTTTTATTTTGATGTAGTCCTATTTGTTTATTTTCTCCTTCGTTTCCATTGCCCTAGGAGCTGTATTGATAAAGATATTGCTACAACAAATGTCTGCTATTTTGTTGCCTATGCCTTCTTCTAATATTTTTATGGTTTCCCGTCTTACGTTTAAGTCCTTTACCCATTTTGAGTTTATTATTGTGTATGGTGTAAGTTGGTGGTCTAGTTTCATTTTTTTTTTTTGCATGCATCTGTCCAGTTTTCCCAACACCATCTATTAAAGAGACTCCAGCAGACTGTCTTTGGACTTCATCTGCAACATCAGCTCTTCCTGGTTCTTCAGATTCAAAGTGGGACATTGGCTCTCTTGGGTCGCCAGCCTGGCAACACATTGTGCAGCCTCTGAACTTGACAGCCTTGTATGATTCAATTCCTTATAATAGACATCCACACATTTGTCTTTCTATACATATACACATGCATGCATACATACATACATGCATACCACACACAGACTATTGGTTCTGTTTCTCTGGAGAACCCTAATGCAATCACAGTAGCCCTTCCTATCCCTAGAGAGTGGGATAGTTCCAATCCTAACACAGGAGGCTAGATTCAGACTCCAGATTTGAAGACCTGGAGAAAACTGGTGCTGGGTACCGTCAGCGTCAGCAGGAACTTCACTAAGAGTGGTTCCAGGTATCAGCCTACTTGTCTCTCCTCTATCGATCCACCAGTCTCCCAGTCTGGAACTGACCTAAGATCAAAGTAGTGTGAGCAGCTCCAGACCAGTACAGTGTGTAGGATTTCGCTTTCTGCCTTCTTGGTGGCTCACTTCATTCTGAGATGGTTTTGGTTCTAATAAACAAACAAACAAGCAAAGCACAGACTAAGCTCTAGTCTAGGTCCTCTTGCTCTTTCTAATCTCCTTCTCAGCACCCCAAAATTACTATCCCTGAGCCTAAACCCAGATCAATTGTTCCTATCTCCCTAGATAGTATCCCTTTGTAGAAAACAGACCTTCACAGCCCACACATAGTCAGTCTTCTAGATTAGTACTAAAGAAACCTTGATGGATTTTCTGTACTTCCCTCCTATTTGCATTCATCACTACATCACTCTTTTTGTTGAACATACTTTCTAATGCATTACAATTCCCAAATTTACTGTTTATTTTTCATTCATTTTCATTGCTTATATTGTATATTGGTTTCCCTCTGTGGTTTAACTTAGTTATATTTAAATTTGATGCATATGTTTTCTATTTTAGAGCTTTTCAGGCACACTTTCATCAATATAGCACCATCATTTTGTCACAAGACACAACAAAAATTTGAATAGGGCCATAACAGTTTCTGTATACTGAGTATCTTCCAATTGATATGTGCATTTAAAGATGGCCTGGCTAGTAAGTTATGTGTTTAATAAAGTGAGTTGTAGTGAAATTTCTACTTTATTCTAGATCATCCCTAATGGTTATGGAATAATAGACTAGAAATAGTCCTATAAGAAATTCTAATGTTTTTTCAGACTAAAGGAAAATCACATTTCCCATATGTGAAAAATATCCTAAAGGTAAACAATAAACTCAAACTCCAAGTAACCATTTGGGTGTTATTTTATGAAGACTAACAAATGAATTTCATCTGTACAGTTTCTCACTGCAATCAGTAAGACCTTCTCCTTTTTCTCTGTCTCCTTCACCTTCTTTTCAGTCTATAAGTACTACCAAAATAACAGCCAGAATCAACAGAGAAGTCAGAGCAGGTCATCAAACACAGGGAAGCATGACAATTTTTCTATGATGGAAACTTCAGCAAAGTAAAACTGGAATAAAATATGGGATTTCTTGTGACATTTGTTATGTCACACAGTTTAAAGGGCAGGACCTAATTTTGTTATTCTTAAATCTACTGCAAAATTGAAAATCCAAAGGAAAAAGTAAATAATTTTTACTCAAAAGTTATTCAATGCTTTCAACATTATGAAAATGTGTATGCATAAGCTTATTCATTGTATCACTGTTTGTAACTGCCAAATATTGGAAACAACCCAACTGTCCATATACAGGAGAATGGTTGAATAAACTATAATATATCCACACAATGGAGTCCTAAGAAAAATGAGGAAAATCTCTATACACTGATGTGGTGGGATTTCTAGGACATATTATTAAGTGGGGAAAAACACAAAAGAGTATATATCATATGAGAACTTTTATAAAAAGGAAGAAGTGATAAGAAAATATACATGTCTACGCTCATTTCTTAAAAAGAAACACAGGGAGGATAAACCAGAAATTGTTGACATTAGTTAACCACAAGGGGGAGGAGCAAATAGAAATAATAGAAGGAATGAATGGGGTGGAGATGTTACTACTCTGAGAATACCTTTTCGTACAGTTCTGTCTTTTGAGATCACATTAATGTTTCATATGCTCAAAAAAAAAGAAAACAAATAAAATTAACAAATATGAGGAGAGACTAAAAAATGTACCCATTGTTTTAATTTTTTGCCAAGAACAATATTCACTACATATATTCAGGATACAACTTGCTTGGTGGTTTTGAAAATGTTTTCTTTAGGCTTTATTGTCTATAAGTAAATAGACAATAAAGGTTGGTAATAGTTTGGCTTCCAAAATCTTATTAGAATAAAAATTTTCAAAAAACTTTTTTTTCATTATATTCAGTGAAACAATACTTATCTATAACAAAGAATCTAATTTTTGATGTGTACATAATTGTGTACTTCCATAAATGACATTTGAAAACATTTGAAATTATCTATCCCTGGATGGACCTAAATTTGCAGATTCCAAGTAACTACCATGTTTTGTCCTCTTTACATAAACATTGCACTCATTCCCTGCTGCTTTATTTAATGTGGAGTTCTTCGTAACAGCCCTCATGATAGTCCTTCAGCTTACCCAAAAGAAATGAGAAGTTTTAGTAAGTACCTCTGACATCAAAGGTAACATTTAAGATAAACTCTTTATATAAGATGGCACTAGTCAATTTTTTCCTGATAGATCACTACTCATTCTTTCTCTTGTCATTCAGTTGCCTATCTATAAAATAATAATCATTTTTTCAATTTCATACTTTACAAGGGGCTTCATTCAATGTAAATTTGAAAGATTCAACTTTAGTTCCAGAATCTACATGATGAATTCTCCCATATAAGTTGCATTTTTTAAAAAAATAGATAAATGAATGTGCCTGAACTATAAAATTATGCACAGCACATGCTAGTTTGAACCCTGACATTAAGGATCACTTTGAGACAATTTGATCCTTAGTAGATGATTATCTTTTTCTAACAAAATATTATCACTGATATTGCTATAGCAATCACACAGCAAAATTACATCATCCATAAATTCAACTATCTGTGGTAAAATAAGATGATCATCTATTATAATATTAAAAATGGGATTCCGGATCTGAGAAAGAGTTCAAAGAAAATAAACCTCTAGAATCTATCTCAACTCTAAAATGCACAGTTCATGAACTATATCATAAATCAAGAACAAAAGCAACATATTGATTCCTTTTTAAAACCATGAACTAAGGTAAGAATTTACACAAAACAAATACGCAAGTATTTTTTTGCAGTGTGCAAGTCTTCTGTATAGACAGTCAATAGTGTCTATTTCAAAAGATAAAGTAATAATCATCACTCATCAGAGAGCAAGGTAGACAAGTGGGCTTGGGAGCTTGACCTGAGAGGGAACCGTTCACACATTACACAGCTCAGGGCCCTCCCTCTGGGACCATGGCTTTCTCAATGTCACTTCCATTAGTAGAAGGGAAATGGCCAACTCTGCTTCAAAGAGAAGAGCCATAGATTTTCCTGCTGCCATTACAGCAGTGGGTAACACAGCCTCATCTCTTCACTAGCTGGAATTTTGGCTTTGTACTGGCCATCTCACTCATGCATACCTTGTCAGAGTCTCATTTTTCTGTTCATATTGTTCTTGGGTGAATGCTCTGTACGTGTCTTCACCGCTACAAATGAGTAGTTGTCTTTTCTCCTCTCCCAGCCTTTAATGATTCTGAAATTCAGCATGTTAATGTGGATGAGATCACACTAAGGAAGAGTACCAATTTGAAATTTAAAGCAGAAACAAAAATGACTGGCATTAACGCTAATACTTATAATCTAAGATATCAGCCCTATCAATAGAAGTACAATCACTCTCCAGTAAGATACACACACACACACACACACACACACACACACACAGCTCACTTTTAAAGCACAGCATGCAGCTTAGCATTTGTAAATTTACTACAAGACTAACTTCATAAAATGAATCATGTTTCCTTGTTGATTCACTAGAAGATTAAAACTTGTCAGTGTCATAAAATCATAACTAGACAATTAGTTATGTAACTAGACAATTAGTAAATCTTTTATCACAATCATTAATGGAAAAAGATGCTTTTGAAAAGTATTGACAGTAAAATATTTTACTTGTATGACTATACTTAATATGTTGTGTTAAGATAATTCTTTTAAAAACCATTGCAACTGAGATAAGTGTATCACAAGCCTAAATAGTGTGATTGTCTTTCTCATCCATTTCCTTTAATTATATAGTTGTAGAAAATTCTAAACATTTAATACTTTACAGGAACTTTCTACAAACGCTACCTCTACACCCCATAAAAAATGTTTCATCCTTTTTTAACTTTTTAATTAATCTATGTCAATCAACGATTTCCAATGTAATAATATGATTTGGTGACTGAGCATAGTGTCATCACCAGTAGAGGCCGTTACCACATCAACATGGGGGGTATGTCTGACAAAGTGACAGTTGTTGGACCTTCGGACAAAGAAGGACTCCAGCAACAGCCGAGGACACACTGTGTGGATGTGATATGCGGGATGGGAAACTATCATCTCGCAGAAGCTCAGTTAATAAAATTCCAGAATTTAGGAAACTGGACTTTTTCATGACTTTTCTACATGAAATGGAACCCCCAGATTTAGACACCCACAGGTTAAGGAGAGGGTTATTCAAGTCCCACTAAACCAAGAATGGAGTGAGAGCTCTTTTTCACTAGGCATTAACTTCTTTTTCTGTGCCTTTTCTAATTCGAGGCTGTTACTCCTTCTTTTATAGCCTTCTCCACATTTAAGGGAAAAAGTAAGAAATGCTGATGGGAGAAACCAAGATGGCGGCATAGGTTAACGCCGGAGTTTGCTGCCTCTAACAACCACTTCAAAAATACAACTAAAAGACGGAACGGACAACATCCAGAACCACAGGAAGGCTGGCTGAATGGAAGTTCTACAACTAGGAGGAACCGAGAATCAGAGGAGGCGTAGTCCTGAAGTAAAATACTAAGGTGCGGAGTGCGCGCGGCGCGGGCTGGTGGCTGAGGGTGCGGTTGTCTGTTTCAATCCGGAGGGAGCCTCAGACTCAAAGTTCCAGATCCGGGCGAGTCTCTAGGGACCCAGACTCAAACGGGAGAAGCAGGACTGTCTGGCTACGGTCCCTCCGAGGTTTGCAGCTGTTGCTGGGGCAGAGAGGCAGAGCCCCTGGGGATGGACTGAGAGCAGCCATAACTGCTCCCTCCTCCGCCCTGTTGATCCCGTGGGACCCACCCCGCCCAAGCCCTGCACAGAGGCATTTGCCGGATAGCCTCAGGCAAAGGCTAGATTAGCACAGCCAGTCGGCCTGGAGGTCAAATCCCTCTAGTATTAACTATAACAATCAAGGCTTAACTACAACAAGACTGCGCACAAAGACCACTAGGGGGTGTACCAAGAAAGCGTAAAAAATGCGGAGACAAAGAAACAGGACAAAACTATCAAGGGAGGATATTGAGTTCAGAACCACACTTTTGAGGTCTCTCAAGAGGCTTCTAGAGTCTGTCGATAAACTTGATGAGTTGTACAGGAAATCTAATGAGACCCTCGATGGTGTGATAAAGGACCATCTAGAAAGTAAGCATACACTGACTGAAATAAAGAATATTATACAGACTCCCAACAGCAAACCAGAGGAGCGCAAGAATCAAGTCAAAGATTTGAAATGCGAAGAAGCGAGAAACACCCAACCGGAAAAGCAAAATGAAAAAAGAACCCCAAAATACGAAGATAGTGTAAGGAGCCTCTGGGACAGCTTCAAACGTACCAACATCAGAATTATAGGGGTACCAGAAGATGAGAGAGAGCAAGATATTGAAAACCTATTTGAAGAAATAATGACAGAAAACTTCCCCCACCTGGTGAAAGAAATAGACTTCCAAGTCCAGGAAGCGCAGAGAACCCCAAACAAAAGGAATCCAAAGAGGACCACACCAAGACACATCATAATTAAAATGCCAAGAGCAAAAGACAAAGAGAGAATCTTAAAAGCAGCAAGAGAAAGAAACTCAGTTACCTACAAGGGAATACCCATACGACTGTCAGCTGATTTCTCAACAGAAACTTTGCAGGCCAGAAGGGAGTGGCAAGAAATATTCAAAGTGATGAATACCAAGAACCTACAACCAAGATTACTTTATCCAGCAAAGCTATCATTCAGAAGTGAAGGTCAGATAAAGAGCTTCACAGATAAGGAAAAGCTAAAGGAGTTCATCACCACCAAACCAGTATTATATGAAATGCTGAAAGGTATCCTTTAAGAAGAGGAAGAAGAAGAAAAAGGTAAAGATACAAATTATGAACAACAAATATGCATCTATCAACAAATGAATCTAAGAATCAAGTGAATAAATAACCTGATGTACAGAATGAACTGGTGATTATAATAGAATCAGGGACATAGAAAGGGAATGGACTGACTATTCTTGGGGGGAAAAGGGGTGTGGGAGATGCAGGAAGAGACTGGACAAAAATCGTGCACCTATGGATGAGGACAGTGGGTGGGGAGTGAGGGCGGAGGGTGGGGTGGGAGCTGGAAGGAGGGGAGTTATGGGGGGGGGGAAAGAGGAACAAATGTAATAATCTGAACAATAAAGATTTAATTAAAAAATAAAAAAATAAAAAAGAAATGCTGATGGACAATTAAGAAGATAAAAGTGAGAAGAAAAATTAAGAAAAGGAAGGACTATAAAAGCCTCAATCTCAGTGGAAGTTAGATTGAC
>NW_005871118.1:1623517-1626017 GCF_000147115.1 Myotis lucifugus | reverse complement strand
GTAGCTGAAGTTTATGTAATTTATAATTAAAACAAAACTCCACTTGAAAATGTCCTAGAGTTGTTCAATTATATGTTAAAACTGAAAGAAATCTAAAAACTTTAATAAATATATTTTCTTCCAAGAAATGACACACTGTGACTTTTTTGTTATTGTTGGGTTTGATGTTTTTGCCTCTAAGGAGGTCAGCAATATGGAAACATAAAGGCCAATTTAATTTGTGCATCTGCGGCTGCCAAGTATTTTAATTCAGACAGCTGTGACTGAAGAGTTAATATTTTACTTGTCAAAATCCAAAAGAAGGCCAGTGAATCACTCTAATTCTCATTAAGAGGCTTTCCCCCAGTAGCACCCTAATTCAAAATAATGAAAGTAGAGACTGAGTGCGATTCTAATACCAGTTGAGACCTATCTTTTAATATTTCTCCAGTGATGGATTAGGGATCGGGGAAATTCATCTCAGATCATAGAGCCTAATTTAATAAGGGATCATTCCAAGAGTATTGCATTTTATAATAATGTCATTTAATGTGTCGTCTTCCATTTTTACTGTCCCATATGTATGCTTACACGATGGTGCCATAGGGATAAACTTTTAAAGAACCAGGATCATTTTTAGTTTTCATTTTCCTTAAGTAGGGGGCCCATCAATGAAAGCATCCATTAGTACCTTTATTATCACAATATAAGAGTGAGGGAAATGCCTGATTTGGAGGAAAACTTAATAAAACTGGTAGTAAATATTCAACTTTTTACTGAGTCTCAAGCATTGAAGAGGGTGAAAATGTTTAAGAGAAGGCTTTAAATAAATCAAATTTCATCATCTAATATATTACAATAATACAAAAGCCTGTAAACCTGGTAGTTTAAAATGCACAAAAACAGCATTCTAAAAATCTAATCTTGCTTTCTCATATTGCTCCTCATTTTCAACTGATTTACAAGGCAAGTGAAGCTTTAATAACTGCTTAGTAAAGGCTAATTATTCATGCCTGCCTAACTTTAGAGAAAAAATATGAAGGGCTATTTTTCCATAAATTGCATTCACTTACTCAATGAGGAAAACAAATTGTCAGGAACAAAATTATATGAAGTACTTAACTTTATTATTTTTATATTAACATCTAACTGTATTTAATCAACTTTGCTATTTTTATCTTGGCATTACAGTGAATGTGAAACACTTGGCAATTACTAGGGCACTAGTTAAGCAAGTTCAGGTCAGAGCATCATAACCATATAAATGTCAATACATTATTATTGGCTATAACTCCTACAGCAGCAGCAGGAGTGCTGCTTAACCACAATTATGTGCTATAAAGCCTTTAGGACAGCTGGTGTTATAGTAAGAAAGTTTCCTTTCAAATATGTCCTTGCGATTGGGCCTTTACCTTTAGATAACGTCTTTAATGGTTTCCTTTTTCATTCTGACCACATTAGTTTAAACCCATGAACTCTATGGATCTAAATTATGCTCTAGAAACCTGACTTTGTTGTAAATGTTAATAGGATTACTGCCATTTTTCAAAAACACAAATAATCTGAATAGAAATATAATAAATTTGTAAATATTTTTCATGTTTTTGTATATCTTTTCCCGTGTTTTTGCAATTCAGTGACCCTGAAGCTATTGCAAATGTTTTAGCACTTTTCTTACATTTTAAAATAAACCTTGTTTTCTTATAGCCTTTGGTTTTTTATTATTGCCTTGCCTCAAATATACATTCTTGCTATTTTCCCCCACATATCTTCAGGGCTTTAATGCCTATTTTTCTTTTTTACTGTATTATATTGTCTATTGTAGAATAAAATCATTTCCTGAGAACTAATTTTTTTCACTATTTTTTTCTTTGCCATATTTTCCCTTTAACTGACTTTATTTCTACTCGTTCAGTTTATATTCTGCTATCCATTTCATGTTATCTTTTTATCTTCACTCTTTCTTTACGGAAAAAAAATCATGAGTTCTCCTGATGATAAGAATAATGTAACATGTATCCATGTTTGGCACCTGGAATCACTTTAAGAAAGCAGTCAATTTGAAAAAAAATTAAAAAAATAAAAACTTGATATCCAAAGCCGTATCAATAAGTCAGAAAAAGACCTCTGGGTATTGTCATCTAGAATAATTAGAAGTGATTATTTCAATCACACATGGGGTGTTGTGGATGGGGGTGAAAACAAAGAAATAAAGCCAAAAACAAATGTTTAAAACTAAGTACAGTACATGTTATGTTTAGTGACTTGGGGGGAAATAATCATAGCAATTCTGACCTACTTTGTCTAGTAGTTCCACTTCTGTTATTATGTGAAAATATTAATAACAGCACTCTCAATCTTAACTATGAACAGATTAACATTATATATTCACCTGAAAGCTAGGAAACCTTTATATGTGAAACCTTTATATGTGATCACAAAACTTCTCTTCACACACCGATTAGAACTTTAGAAGAATTAATGGTGGTTATTTTTTTTTAATATCCAAATATATTTGCTA
>NW_005871118.1:1589870-1623405 GCF_000147115.1 Myotis lucifugus | reverse complement strand
GATATTAGATATAAAGGCATTCAACACAGAACCAGACTGAATTTATGGGACTGTGCTCTGCATGCCAACCAAAAAGATCATTTATGTTCTTTTCAGGCTTTTTTAAATATCCCCAACACATAATCATAACCAACGTTAACAGCTGTCTTATTAACTCAATTAAATTGATCCCCCAGAAATTTTAGTTCCTTTTTTTACTTAATTTACCAGTTTGTTTTGTTTTGATCCAATAAATTATAATGTAAATGCAAATTTTTTATCAGTCCTTTTACCACCAAGTTCTGGGAAGTTTTTATGAGAAAAAGTTTAAGAGACTAAGAGACCATGACATTGAAATCTACAGAAAATCCAGTGATCAGAACAATTAATGGTTACTATTCCCACACCAGGCCCCCCCCAAAAAATTAGAGAAGTTAATTAAATGCATTAAATACAAAATTACCTCCAAAAATCTAATTAATGAAGTTTTAAAATATGATGGTCCATTACAAGTAGCATATTCATTAAACCAGACCACTGATAAGCACATAATCCCCATCACTATGTACACTCTCTTACATACTTTGTTCCTTGATGAAATAACCTTCTGATGCTAAATCTACTTAGAAATTGTTGAATTTCAAAAGAATATGACATAAGCTACTGATGTATGGTACATTAGTTTGGCTCAACTAAAAAAAGAATTAAACTACTTTATCATTGCAGACTTTACTTAGTATTTGTATAGCACTTTCACATCTGTTAATGCACAACAACTCAATGAGGTCAGTGCTGTTATCCCATTCATAAATGTAGTTTTATCAATTTAACAAAGATCACATTTAATTAGTGGCAGAGTTGAGACCGTAACTCATTTTTTAATACTAAGTTAAGTGCACTATTCTACTTAAAATGAAACCAAACTGAAACAAAAACTAAAGATAATGTGGGTTGTTCCTGAAAACAAATTCATTGTTTATTACAGTGTTAACTTTAAAAATGGACTCCCATTGGCCTATATGAGGACATTATATAGTGTATTATGTTTCTTAAATTTCTTATTCTTTTTTTCATATTCAACATAAATAATTCCATAATATTTCTCTGTTCTACCCTTTTCCTAACCACCATGGTGTTGTGACTTTGAAATATATTTTATTTAGAACATTTTGCAGACATCTATAATTTTTTCTTATTCCTTTTTTATGAGGTTACATGTAATTAACTCTTTTCATTAATTTTCAGGTTCTTTTATATTACAATGGACTTTGTTTTCCTATAAATCTTCCAATCCCCCTAGCCAGTTCTAACTTCCAAGTAATCCAGGGTAAACAGTTATTGACACGGCTACCCCAGAATTACAAAGACAACCACACTACATGCAAGCCCATTTTCTTAAGTCTACTATAGATACAGCTCCCAAATACCCCACAGAATTTCTTAATTTGGTCGTGTAGAGCATCTATGGCCTTTTGGTCCTGATGGTCAGGTTTTTTATTGTTTTTATTTTTATTAAATGTATTGGGGAAACACTGATTAACAAATTTATACGGTTTCAGGTGCCCAATTCTACAGCACATCATCTGTACACTATATTGTGTGTTCACCACCCCAAGTCAAGTCTCCTTCCATCACCATTTATTGCTCCCCCCGCACCACCACCTCTTCCTGATCACTTTTTATTTGTTTCAACAAAATTACTTTCTAGGCTACTTCTTAGCAGTTATCTGTAGAAAAAGTTCAGTTTTATTTTCTTGGGTAATTTTCCCCCAAAAATCAGATTCTTATTAAGTTATATGGAGAATTTTCTCAGAATTATATGCAAAATTATTTCATTGTAATTCATTTTAAATGTCTTTTTTGCTTTTTCCTAGTTTGTTTAAGCATTTCCAAGTATATTACCACTGGTACATTTTAAAGGCTATTCAAACTTACATGACCTTAAAAGGAACCTATTTCAAACCTCTGGACTTTTCTCTATTCTCTGCTATAACTCAGTGGGCAGCAGTCTTCTTATTTCTTCCATAACATCTTTCATTTTAGATCCAGAATTCTCTTTGCCAGGAGACAAAGTAGACAAGAGTCTACTGGAATAGTGCCCCTTAGTTTTCTTTTTTTTTTAAATCATTTATGTTCAAAATTAAATAAGGAAGAGAACCTCTAATTTTTCAATTAGAGAGAAAGTAAATAATAAATGTAACTATCCCAAGGAGAAGTGATACATGAAATTACATTCACCAAAAGGTTCCAGAGGAGAATGGAGAGAGTGCCAGGGACCTAAAGTGGACAGGAAACTCAAAAACAAAAAAGGCAAATAGAGGAGACCAGAGATGCAGAACTAAATTAAGACTGGCTGTCTCTGGTTAGAGTGACCACTATTTATTACTGCCCTCTGTGGGACCTTTCTCAGTTATTCATAGATGGGAGGGAAGTCTGATCCACAAAAAGCAGCAACCTGGCCTTGTACTATATCTACAGCGAAATGTTTAGTCAAGTTGTTCATAATAATTTGTAAGAACCAAAACATAATGATATCTATGTGTGTTCCATTCTAATTCCTTTTGTTTTCTAATGAAATGTTTTTGTTTCCATCTTGGCTTTCTTTTGATCGCATAATGCCAGGCAAGCTAACCAGTGATTTCCTTAGCAATTATGATTAGCATATTAAGAAGAATAAATATCATGCTCCTGCAATAAGTAAGCAATCAAGAAGATAAAAATGGGAGCAGAGAGGTTGTTGTCAGTCCATCAAACCCTCAACTGATTATAAATTCTGCTGTAACTAGCATTGCAGATTAAAGAGCAAGCATGGTCATAAGTGTCTTTCCTGGTGCATTATGCCTGAGTGTCATAAGGGATCCTGGGGCTAAATGTGTCCTGCTGTACTGGAGCGCCTAAATATAATAAGAAAGTTAGCAGTGCCGTTTACTTTTCATCTCTTTCCTCTTGAGAATGTCATCATTGTTTGTGGATTCTTGCAGTTATACAAAACCCTCAAATTTAAAATATGAAGGTTAAATCCTTAAATTATAGTCTCAATTTCACAATGCTATAATTATAGCTGAGATCATAGTCTATCTTCTATCACTCAAAACCTTCACAAAGCCTTATAGCATTTTAGCAATAAGAAGAAAAATGTTAAATTAAGAACAGACTATTTATTTTCACTATTTCTCCAGATAGCTGGCTAATTTGGTTATTTGATTGTAGGAAGCATCAGGTGGGTTAAAATTATTCTAGGTGAGGCACTAAAAAAAAAAAATCAGCACATCCCGGCTAGTGTTGCTCAGTGGTTGAGTGTCGACCTATGAACCAAGAGGTCATGGTTAGATTCGGGGCACATGCCTGGGTTGCAGGTTTGATCCCTAGTATGGGGTGTGCAGAAGGCAGCTGATCAATGATTCTCTCTTATCATTGATGTTTCTATCTCTCTCTCCCTCTCTGAAATCAACAAAAATATTTTTTTTAAAAAATCAGCACAGACTGAGTCAAGTGTCTGTTCTCAATGCATTATTTTAACCTGATCTTTATAAGGATAACAAAGGAATTGTCTTAAAAGTAAACTCACACTATGGAATGAATCACATTAAACTCTCTAAACAGTTCATTTCTTAGTTAATTTCCACTCTACTAAGACATTGGTGGAGCATGATCCAGTTGTGGCTACAAAAAATGGCTCTGCCCTGGTTCTACCAGATTTTCTTTTCCTGTTACCTTGTTCTCTCTCAGATGTACGAGTTTACAATAAAGCATCACTTTTTAAATCAAGGCCAAGGTAGCAATTTTAAAGAATTTTCACTCTCACAAAGTTTAGACTGCATTCATTCATTCATTCAGCAAACATTTAATGAGGAGTCTTTGTTTGCATGGAAGTGATGAAGACAGACATGATCCCTGCTCTCAGGGAGCATGCATTCTCCCTAGGAAAACAGATATTAGCAGAAAAAGTACAAGTATGATAAATGTTACACAGGAGAAGTTCAAGGTATGGTCTCTGGAGTCATAGAAAACGTAAGAAAAATATATTTAAGATGGGATTGAATGATGTAAGGTAAAGGGTGAAGAGAAAGAGTATTCCTGTGCTCTTTGCGAAGAATACAGGAAGAGAAAGCAAAGGCAGGGGCACAGTTCATGGAAAAGGCCAATTAACAGGCTCTAACATTTTGGGATAGGGTGATGCAATGGTTTTAAAGAGAGGTGGATGTGTGTCCAAGATATATTTAGGAAAATTGATAAGACTTAGTGATTGAATGGATATGAGTGGTAAGACTCTAGGACAGCGGTTCTCAACCTGTGGGTCGCGACCCCTTTGGGGGTCGAACAACCCTTTCACAGGGGTCGCCTAAGACCATCGGAAAACACATATGTAATTACATATTGTTTTGTGATTAATCACTATGCTTTAATTATGTTCAATTTGTAACAATGAAATTGGGGGTCACCACAACATGAGGAACTGTATTAAAGGGTCGCGGCATTAGGAAGGTTGAGAACCCCTGCTCTAGGAGAACAGACACTTGTGGAAATATAAGGGCACCAGTTGATTAAGGGGATTAAGGAGTAAAGACCTAAAATTCCTGCAGAATTCAAGAGGAGAGATAATCCAGGGTTGGTGGGAAAGTGCACACACACACACACACACACACACACACACACCTTTTCTTTCAGCAGGTTTACCTATTGCCCTTTCCACTGCCACCATCTCTTGTTCCTGACCTCTCAATATTATATTCCAGGAGATCAATAATAAGCCACTATTATTGGAAGTGGAAGTGGAAGGTAAAAGATGACTACACACCTGAGAAACTGGAGAAGTTTCCATTAACTGAAATGAAACAAGTTTAGGGGGAAACCCAGGAGTTTGGCTTTGGATATCAACTGGGGATTGGCTATATAAATTATAATTCAAATGTGATACAGATTCTATGCAGTTGTGAACAAGAATGAGATCGATATAACTACCATATCAAATAGCTCCAACATCCATTTAGTGAGAAAAGCCAGTTTGGGCATAATTTGTGTTCTATAATCCCATTTTTATTTAAAAATACATAAATACACTTATTTTATACAAAATAATAGTACATAGAATAATATTTAGAAAAATATTTCCCAGACTGTTAACAGTGTTGCTTACAAGAAGAGGAAGGGATGAGGAAGAAAAATGTAAGGTATTTCACATCTTCTACTCTGCACTTGTGTGTTTTAATTTTTAAGAATAAAAATTCTTTCACATATTTTTTTTCATAAAACAAACAAAAAATTTTAATTCACTGAAAAACAGAACAGCAGAAGAACTAACTCAAGTTATAGCATCAAGCCATAAGGAGTGACCTACCATGGGCTGCAGAGAACACTGTTTCTCTTATTAAGCCAAAAGAAGGACTGGATATCACACTGTGAATTTTAGTAAGAAAAAAAACTGCTTCAAGGAACTAGGAGAAATCTAAAATAGATATGAGTATCAGAAACTCAGATCTCTGAAATGGAAAGGATATCCGTGAGACAAAGCTACAGAAAACAGAGGCAGGATCACAAAAAGATGTGGAACTTCTAGACCATGTCAGGGCAAAAGAGGCGACCAACCCCTAGGAAGTCAACTTCCCATAAACAATAAATAATAGAGTTAAACAAAACTTTTTACAATGCAAATGACAGATAAAGGGTTAATATTTATAAGTGATAGAAGAAGACACAAATAAAGAGGAAAATGGATAAAAGACATATAGAGAAAATTCACAGAGAAGTAAATCCAAGTGGTCAACATTCATAAAAAAATGCTCCAACTCACTACTAGACAGAGAAATGTAAATGAAAAAACAATGAAATGCCAATTTACACCCCAGGAACTGAAAAATTAAAGAAAGCTATAATATTTTAAGTGAATTATAAAACTACTGTAATTTTTAAGTATAAAGCTGGTATAAGAATAAACAGAAAGATAAATGAACTAGAACAGAAAATCCAAAAATATGCCTAAATAGTTGTAAGAATGTACTACGTGCCCGAGCCAGTTTGGCTCAGTGGATAGAGCATTGGCCTGTGGACTGAAGGATCCTAGGTTCGATTCCAGTCAAGGGCACATGCCCCGGTTGCAGGCTCAATCCCCTGTGGGGGTGTGCAGGAGGCAGCCAATCAATGATTCCCTTTCATCATTGATGTTTCTATCTCTCTCTCCCTCTTCCTTCCTCTCTGAAATCAATAAAAATATATTTTTTTAAAAGAATGTACTATGTGATAAAGGTGAGATTTAAACAATGGCAAAATATGTATTGTTTGATAATTATATTATTTAAATGACCAACCATTTAGGGGAAAAATTAAGCTAAATCTTTGTTTCACATAAAACACCAAAATTAATTTCAGATAAACTAATGATTTCAATATTTAAAATGGACCATAAATGGACTAGAAATATATTTGTGTGCATGTGTGCATACATACATATACTCTTGAAGTAGAAGGCTTTTATAAAGCATGGCACTAATGATGAAAACCATAAAGAGGAAGAATAATAAATTTAACTACACAAAAATAAAAATTAAAAATTTAGTATATGACAAAGTCAATATCATAAGTGATGTTGGAAAAAAATAAGCTGGATTTTACCTCACATTTTGCATAAAAATGAACTCCAGATGTATTAATCATTTAACATATTAAATAAATGAGAAAAGTATTAGGAGAAATAGTGCCTGGATTCCCAGAGAAGCCTAAACAATGTCCCCTCCTTTCAGGAGTTTTACAGGTGATCATCAAAATGTAAATAGCTGATACTCAGAACACTTCAGAAAAGGATGTCACATAAGAAAGCAAAAGTGCTTCACATATGCCATGCAGCAGCTCTGCTACTTATTTCTCACTGCACTCACATGCTCCCATGAAGAATGTGACTATTCCAAGCCTGAGTTTCAAGACAAGAGTAAAATCAAGTGACTTGGTCAGGACCATGGGGCAGCATTCTGAGCTCAGGGCACACGCTCCTAAATGCTTGTAACTGCTTCTCTCTCTGGGTAAAGCTACAGCTCTGTGGCTTTCCTTATTTCTATAGATTAATAATGGGGCCCATTCTCCCTTGGTCATGGGAGTCCCACCCTTGCTAATTCCCCAGGGAAATACCCAAACAGGACATAGTGAGGAGCAGAGTCAGTAACTAAATGGTATATCTTTGATTTATTTGAATTTCACCTTTTCTTTCATGCTTTCGTTGGCGCCTCTACAGACATATGCACATATATGACTCTTTTTGAAGCATTACATATATTTTCATGCTGTTCACTTAATGAAAGAAATGTGAAATTCAATTAGAAATGGAAATAGGACTAAGGGTGCTAACTGGAGAGATCCATATAATTTTACAACTAATAAAATATATGCTTATGAATTATATACTTCAAAGAAATTACTTTTTAAATCACCCTTAAGTTTTCTAGACTGAATAGTTTATAATAAGCTCAGGTGCATTTCTGTGAAAGATAATCTCTGGTAAATTAGGAAACTAATTTCAATATTTTTAAAGTTTTGAGTTTTGCTTTTTAATTTAAGATTATGAGAAAAGCAGTCAACTTTTTCAGATATTTACAACAATCTACTCAATATTCTGATTCATTATCATATTAGTAGAACATGGAAATACCACAGACATGCAAAGTAGGTAATTGGGTACTAATTTACGCACTTTAACTCTAGAGACTTGATTAAAGTGGAAAAAACACTACTCTAACTTTATAAATTTCCTTCAATTTAGTTCCACATACCACAGAGAAAAGCTTGAAGTCAACATGCAAAAGTAACAAGCATTATTTACTAAAATCTATAAAAGAGCATGGTTCAAGATAACTACAGATTCACTGTACAAATGCTTCCCGTTATTTTCCATTATTGTTGTGGAGTTGTCTTTCTTGTATATTGCCCTCTGCCCACCTGCCTCTTCCATTCTGATACCTGTGTAGGTGACCTAGGGAGGAGAGCACAGGTGAGAGTGGGCATGGCATGTCAATGAACCTGGCTTCCACCTTGTCTTGGGACCACTGCCCCCCAAAGGGCTCCTAAAATGCAAATTAAGGCATTTTTGCTCCAGTCATACTTTCACTCAAAGATTAATAATTATTAAGTTAAAGGAAACGTACAACAAGAAGAAAGTACTTCCTTTGTCTTTCCTGTTCCTACCCTCTGAGGGGCACTGAAAAAAAAACACGCAGAATTTTGTATTTACAACATCACATAGATATAATAAAGTAAAACTCTACAGAGAATAACAGATTTTGTCTCCATTTATTTCAACCAGCTCAATTCTTACCTAGAGCAGAAAGAATGATTAGTCGCTAAGTTACTAGTTTAAAACCAAATAACCAGGAATTTTACAATATATAAAACAAATTAATGAGATAAATATCAGTATGGCAATCAGTAAGCAGTAACAATGTATACAGAGTCTATTTATAAAAAGGAGCAAAGAAGCCTGAAATGTTCCGTTATTTTTATTTTGTATATTCTACTTGAAAACATAGTTCTTAGATTTGATCAAACACCTGCGTCTTCTAACACAGATATCACCTAACCTTTGCAGCAACATACATCTTACAAAACATCTAATAAGAGTAAACTTTCAAGGACTTTCTTCATTGATGCGGTAGGAGCTGACACCTTAACAAAACCTACACTTTGAAAAGCATGAAGGCAGAAAGTTCCAAATTTCTCTGGTCAAAACACAAAAATGCCATCCTCATTTCACACCACAAACCTATCCTCCTCCCCACAGATAAAGAGCTGAAAGCAATAAGAACAGAAGAGGAAAACAAATTACTTACATTGTATGAGAGTATTGATATAAATAATAATAGATGAATGTCAAAATGAGAGGCATTTAGTTTGAATCCTAGAAAAACATTTTGATTGAGAATTATCCAAAGTGGATGAATTTTCCTGGTGAAGTAATTAGAATAGAGTCCATGCTTATCCAGGGTCTAGAAAGAATCCTTTAATGTTTTAAAAAAACTAAAACTTAGATATTATTTTATCTTGTGAGATTGGCCATGTTTTATATTATACAGCTACAAACATTTCTGTGACACAAATTTTCACTTATATTCTATTTAAAAACCAGAAAGTTATTACCTCATATTCAACCTTCTCATTTAACCACATCTGTTCACATTTCTTAAATAATGCATCTTTTAATGTGCTTTAGCTTATAATTAATGAAGAAAAATTATAAAAATCTCAGAAATATGTGTGTTCCCAGAAAAAATACTGATTTAATATTTCCATGTTTATGTTAAAGATTCATGAATTTAGCAGAAATAAAAATTTTTTAACCCATATGAATATCCATAAATAACAACAGAAATGTATTGATATAAATTGAGAAGCGTGGAACTATGCCGAAAATTTACTTTTAAAAAGACTTATATCCAAGATGTACATTTGCATCTTGAGAAACAGAATTGCCATATTTTTTTAAAAGAATTGTTTGTTGAGAGATTAACCAAAGACATTATATACATCTATGCATAACCCATGGACACAGACAATAGTGTGGTGAAGGCCTGGGGGGCGTGGGGGCGGGAGGGATGGGGCCAGGTAGAGGGGGTCAATGGGGAGAAAATGGAGGACATCTGTAATACTTTAAACAATAAGATAAATCGTAAAATTAAAAAAAGAATAGTTGATTTTTTTTAGAAAGAGAAGAAGGGAGAGGGAGAGAGAGAAATATCTATGTGAGAGCGAAACATTGATCAGCTGCCTCCTGCATGCCCCCTAATGGAGATAGAACCCCCAGCCCAGGCATGTGCCCTGACCAGAAATCAAACTGGGAACCTTTCGGTGCATAGGATGATACCCAACCAAATGAGCCAAACCAGCCAGGTCATTGCCATATTTTTATAAAAGTAAAATGCACACTTCTGATTTTACTTGTACACAAAGAATAATTGCACTCTCCTTTGTTTGATATATATTGATGCATCATTTTAAATATTTATACAAAGAAAGCAAATCCTAAATATGTTTACTCCATGAGTCTCTGTTTGACCTCTGACATAATACCATTTCTTGACTTAGAATCATTGACTCCAAAGGCATATACATTCATTTATAAAGTATGGCCTACTAACTTTAAATTACTTATCCTTAGAAAAAGCTTTCTAGATTCAGATTTACCTTTTAGTTAAAATTAACATTTAAACTTAGAAATGCATGTGCTATATAAATGTCCATTCCTTCCACCCCCATTTAATATGTTGGTAATTTATTTATAGAAATACATGTACTATGATCATGAATGAATTGTTTTAATTTAATGAACAGAATATTTATTATATCTATGCATATAACATTGAAAAAAGAAACATTTTAACCTTGATTTTAGAAAAAGCACTATTTTGAACATCCTTCCAAAATTGATATTCTAAATTGTGCATTTAACAGAAAGAATGTAAAGTTGCCATTTAATAATTAAAAACAAAACATCATAGCTTTTATTCAGCCAACGAATCCCCATCTCTAGAATTTCAAATTATACATAGTTGGTATTCCCAAAATCAGTTATCACTAAGCCACAAAAGAGTGGTAAATACTCAGAACTAAATGTTTTCCATCCTTTGGAAGCAATATGAATATTAGTGATGCCTGACAAAAATGGCCTTTGCTCTGTTTAACATTTAATCAAGTAGTTAATATTAAAACTGGAGACAGAAAAGATGTGTTGAAAGCAGTTACTTGTATATTGAGATTTGGAGAAAAACTACATGTGGTTTCTATTGTTCCATAGCCAACATTTTGGAATTTCTTACAGAATGATATATTTACATTTCTCAAAACTGAAAAAGTCTGCCTTCTTATTGAAGTTTACCATATGTCAAAACACTTCAAAAGCTAAATATTTTATATAAAGAAGGAGAAACTGACTAATCTATAATGTATATAAGATTAACCAAATGTCAAAAGCAGTGTTCTAGTTGTCAGTTAATTAATATTTGAGTAATCCTTGATAAATCATAACCAATGTTTCAATTATGTAACTATCAAATATGTTCATTATACTCATAACAGTTTGTTAATTCAGTAACTTATTGTAAAAGTTAATAAAACATCTGTAACATTACATTTTAACCAGTGCAAGGGTACTCAATACAGGATCTTCATATTTATTCAATTAACTGAACTCTATCAGTAAACACAATGACCTCAGGGCCTAACTCATTAAAAAATGCATTATTCACATGGAATCTTCTTGAATTTGCTTGAAAAATTAATTATAAAGCAAACTTTTCTTAGTTTATGTACTTAGCAGGTACCTCCAAGCCCTCGAAAGCAAATGTTATGAAGCACAGCTCACCTACATCAATGAGATGACAGAAGCATCAAAAACTTCAATCCGTATCCAAAGACTACATGTGCCGGCTTACTGTACATGCACAGACATTTCACTGTTCTGGAAGGCATGCTGTTGCAAGCACAATATCCATTTAACATATGGTAAAGATGGGGAACTGTAAAATGCACCTAGGGAAAAAAAATACAGCTAATGACAAAGAGCAGGTAAGTGAATACTTCAAACCTGAAAACATATACCAATCAGCAAGTCTGAATAACATCTCTCCCAGGATATGAACAAAAATGACTAACACAGATTTTATTACTTGCATCTTTTAAATCATAATAACTGAAAAGATTATATATAGATCTAATCCAAGTGAACCCAGAGTCACAAAGTGTTACCTCTAGAAGAATAATTGTATCAGATGCCTAACTAATAAGTATTTTATCAAGACTTGGCAAATAAAATTGAAAGAGGAAATTCTAAAAGGTGACAGAATCATGGGCAATAATAATGGAGACTTATAAAACACATTCCATGGTTGATAAAGTAGTTGACTTCTTGAGAGAACTGTAAAATTATCAGGGAAAGGAGAGCAGATGTTACACATTTGGACTTGGTAAAGCATTTGATGCACTGCTTCATGAAAAGTGACTGGAAAAATTAGTCCAAATTGGCTTGGATTTGATCAGTGTCACACAGATTGAAAACTGCTTGAAAATTAGTAAACAAAAGATCATAACAAATGGCCATATATCCATTTGGGGTAGAGATCAGCCACTGGAATTGGTGTCAAATCTGGTCTTAGTTAATGGTCTTATGAATAGTTTGTTTTTAAATAAACAATTCTAATAGAATTTTCTAATGCTGCTGCATTGAAAGACAGACAATGCCTACAAAAGAAATAATTGAAAATAATAGAGTTCCAAGAAAAAGTTAAATACACAGGAAATAATGTAAAATTTACTTTGTAAAACTTCACTCCAGGAAATAAAATATGACTATAAAAGAATGATACTGATTTTTTAACATAGATACCAGAATTCAACAGATCCAAGTATCTTGTCCTTCAAAGTAGTCACCCTGAGAAACCAAACACTTAACCAGCAATACTGTCGCGGTTCAAAATATTTTTGGGAATTCATCTTTGTAATCGCCTTAAGCAAATCAGTGCCAGTAAACTTTAGTGCCCTTTCTGAGCTATATAAGAAAATGTGCCATCACGAAACAGCCATGCTTAATTTTTTCCTACACTTCATATGTAATAAAAATTTATATTCCCCAGCTTCTTCATCAGACTTAACGCCGAATAGCCTGTGGCTGGTTCCAAAAATTAAAACCACCCTCAGAGAACTAAGATTTGTCTCCACTAAATTATCTAAAAGAATATATCATAGATATATTTTTTCATAGACTTATTCATTCCACTAACACTTAATTAAAATCTGCTATATGTCTGTCCCTACTATTTGACTCTGGAGAGGCTACAAAAACTAAGTAATGATCCTTGCCCTCAAGGCACTCACATTCTGGTTAAAGGAACAATCACATAAATAATTACACTACCTGTAATGAAGCTCTGGTAGATATGTGCTCAAAATTCTATAACGGCACAAAGGGGATCTGGAGAAAAGCTTTCCAGCAGAAACAGAAGCTTGACAACAGTCAGATATCCAGGAACCGGTGGTAGCTCCAATGGGAGCAGAGGGTAGGGGATGGAGCAGCTTCAGAAGATGAATCAAGAAAAAATAGTAGGCCCTGGCTGAGTAGCTCATTTGGTTAGAGCATCATCCTTGTATGCCAAGGTTGTGGGTTCGATCCCTGGTCAGGGCATATATAAGAATCAACCTATAAATATATAAATAAGTGAAACAACAAGTCAATGTTTCTCTCTCTCTCTCTCTCTCCCTCCCTCTCTCCGTAAAAAAAAAAAAAAAAAAAAGTACAAAGTCAGATTAAACATTATACTGAAGATTCTGAACTTAATCCTTCAGGCAGTTTGGAGCTCCTGAAATATAATATAAGGAGTCACATGATCTGATCTTTAGGAAGATAATTAGGGGCAGTGATAAAAAGGATGAATTTGGGGAGGAAGAGACTAGAATCTCAGAGAGCAGTTAGAGCGTTCTTACATCCCACTCTAATCAGGCTCTGGCCACCCTTTTATTGCTGGTCACCAAAGACCTATACAATGGCCAATATTCAGTCCTCACTCTGTCTCCCTTGACCCACTTCTTTTCACTTGACTTCCAGGACACTGTGCTGTCTTGGTTTTCCTCCTACCTTGTGGGCAGTTCCTTCTCAGTCTCCTTTCACTGACTTCTACTCTTCTCCCCAGTTTCTTGATGATGGAGCACTCCATCCAGGGCACAGTCTGTGATACTCTATTCTCTAGTCAGTTTTTGGTAATTATACCCAAATAATCCAAATGTCCAACAGTGTGAAAATAAATGCACAGATTTCTATAGCACTCAGTAGAATATTACACAGCAGTTAAAGGAATTACAGTGACTCCAGCATTATGGTGAATCTTAAGAGATAAGAATGAAAAGTAAATATGAAAAGATAAAGGTATGCTATTCATAACCACACATATAAAAAGTAAAAATTCAGAGGAGATAAATGGAAACAATAAATGCTTAGATTTTTATATATTTCAAGGGCATTAGTAAAAGATGTACATAAGCTATAAAGAAAGTAAAAGCAGAAGAAGGAAAAGAAGAAAGGGGGGAGCTGTGACTAGATTAAAGAAGGTAAACATTTATCTTAATATATATTAGATAATTACTAGAGGCCCCGTGCATGAAATTCATGCAGGGTAGGGTTCCTAGGCCTGGCCAGTGATCAGGGCCAATCTGTGGGGCAACCAGCAGGGTGATCAGGGGGCCTCCCCACTGGCACCCACCTTGGCAGGCCTGGTGCTGCCCGCTCGCCCGCCCCACACCCCGCCAACCAGTCGTTCCGCAGGTCATTCCACCATTAGGTCAATTAGCATATTAGGCTTTTATTATATAGACTTAATACTAAAAGATAATTTAGAAAGAAAAATTTAAGTATTTGTCTTTTTAAGAAGGAAAACCGGGGTCTTAGTCAGTGCATTTTCTGAATGTACACTCCACCAGGGAATCCCCACATTAGGTAATGCCTGCCTCCCACACTTCTCTCCTCCAAGCTCTGCAGACATTTCCAATGACCTCCCTCTGACCATCGTTATCTTCCTCCTCATCTCCCATTGACTATCAATGTCAGGCCTTCAGTAGATGCTCAAATGTTTATTGAATACTTTGAACTTAATTTAATATAACTAGGTTTCCTCCTTAATATTGAAAAGAATGTTTAAGGAATTATGTAGTTTTATATTTTAAAAAGTTGTACTGGGACCTGAGAAACAAATATCTTCTATGAAACATCACTAATCATTCCTGTGATTATTCCTTATTAAGTAGCTATTGCACCATACAATATTTGGACATCAAGGGGTTTGATGAATAAGAGTCTCCTAAGTTTGGGCCATTTACTAATAATCTCCTTTTCTTTAGTCTTTCTGCACTTACCAACTTGCCATACCTCTCATGACTATCCCATACCAACCATGCCCCTTACCTCCCTTTCTACCCTTACTGACTCCTATAATGTTAGATTCCAAGCAGAAATCAGAAAAGATATTCTGATAGGTTAAAATGGAAAGGGAGAGAAACTCCAAGGCACATAGTAGGTATTTAATAAATATCTGTTGAATGACTGAATAAATGAGAAATGTGTATCTAGGCTTCTAGAATGAGTAATTTGGAAGAGAGGAGGAAGACAGAAGGATGAGCTGGAAGAGGTGGGAAGCTGCTCAAGATAAAACCATGAGTGCTGCCCAGCCAGTGTGGCTCAATGGTTGAGAGTTGACCTATGAAGAAGGAGGTCACAGTTCCATTCCCAGTCAGGGCACATGCCGGGTTGTGGGCTGGATCCCCAGTGGGGGACATGCAAGAAACATCTGATCAATGATTCTCTCTCATCATTGATGTTTCTATCTCTCTCTCCCTCTCCTTTCCTCTCTAAAATCAATAAAAAACATATATTAAAATAAATAAATAAAAACCATAAGTGCTTCTCATAGGGTGGATAGGGGAAAGCTTTTTTAAGCAGTGAAGAGCTAGTGAGGAGAGGACTGTGAGAATTGACACTGTTTGGGAGGATTGTCTCCCCTGTTCTGTAGTCTGCATTTCAGTCATTCAAAGAGCATCACTAAGCTTCTTTAAATACTCATCCCACTGACCTACTGTCTATCTCCTTCTGCACCCAATTAAGGTGGGACGAGAAATACACAGGTGGTGGGGAAGGCAGAGAATGAGTAGGTGGAAGAGGACTAAACCCACCTCACTGCTCCACTACCTCAGAAGTTACCATGTTATCCTGCAATTCCTAACCTCATCTCATTCCACGGGCAGCCTTCTGCTGAGTAGGGTTCATGGCATGAAAGAGAATCACCTCTGTGCCCAGATCCACGATTTTGTCACCAATACAATGGCAAGATTCCAGAAATAAATCTTCCCCCTGCCTGTCAGGACCCATCTATTCAAATTCCTCACCCTGATCTTGGGAAAACTACAAAAAGGACCAATTATCCTCTGAGTTAGTCAGAGCCTCATTTGTACTCAATGAGGAATCACACGTACAGGCACACAACTCCTCCGACAGCACAACTGGTGCTGACTATTAACCTAAATCAATAGTCTCAAAAGAACAGGTCAAAGGTCCAATGGGATCTGGGAACCCCAGACCACATTACTCTCCACCTTGACCAACTTGATGGACAAGCTCAAATTGCTCACGCTGTTTGCTCCCTTCCAGCACATTAGCAAAGAACTTCAGAGCTTGCAACCAAGTCCTTTTCTCTACAAAGTAAATAATAATAAGCAGAAGATGACAAAGAAGGAATAAGAACAAGGATAATAAAACAAGACAAGGATTTTCAATGCTGTCTTATTTCTCATAAAGGAATATACATAATTTTGCAGATTTCCTCTATAGGCTTCATCCTATCTAATAATAGACAAACATGGTAATTGACCATACCTTTGCTACGCCTCCCATTGGCTAATCCGCACGATATGCAAATTAACCGCCACCAAAGATGGCGGCTAATTTGCATACGTAGGCACGAAGTGGCGGAGTGAAGCCTGAAGGCGGCTCTAGCCGGAGCAAAGGCCTGGGTCCCGGGTGCTGGAGGAAAACCGGTGCCGGCAGCCAGGGGAAGGGAAAGCCTATTGCACAAATCTCTTTGTGCAACAGGCCTCTAGTTTTATAATAAAAGGTATGGGGGGGAGGGAGGACTCTGTTGAATGGCATACGGAGATCTTTTTGCCTGAGTAAGAGCTTACTATCAGGTATAGCAAAGCATCCCAGCCCTGAGTTTTGGGGGACTCTGGCTACCAAACTGACCCAAAAGGCCCTCCAGCATTAAAAGATGACCAGAGGCTCAGAAATTTGCTGTATTCATTTCCTATTGTTCTATAACACATTTCCACAAAATTAAGTGGCTTAAAACAACATAATTGATTATCTTAAAGTTCTACAAGTTAGAAATCCAATGCAGGTTTCATTGGGCTAAAATCAAGGTGTTGGCAGGGCTGTGTTCCTTCCGGAGGCTCTGGGGCGCACATTCCTTTGTTTGCCTTTTCCAGCTTTAGAGGCCATTGGCCTTCCTAGCCTCCTCCATCTTCAAAGCCAGCAATGTTGCATCTCTCTGGCCATTCTTCCTTAGTCACATCTCTCTCTGAGTCTGCTCTTTGGTCTTTTGCTTCTACTTTTACTGACCCTTTTAATTACAGTGGGCCCCCTGGAATAGTCCAAGGTAATCTCCCTATTGTAAGGTCAGCTGATTAGCAACCTTAATTTCACTACAACGTAATTCCCCTTTGCCATATAATCTAACATATTTACAGGTTATAGGGATTAGGATGTGGATATTTTTGAGGGGCCTTTAGTCCATCACATTTCCCTATTATTCCCAAGGCAAAATGGAGGACCAGCCTCTCTCTTAGCAAACCTTCCTTTGATGGCTAGTTCCACCTAATTTCACCTCTGTATAAAGTTCTGGAAGGTAGTCTAGACCTAAAAATCCCTCAGGGAGGGTCCTGGATCCTTTTAAATCAGCATTGAGCATGACTTCGTTTTAATGGAAACTCTATAAGCCTTCAAACACAACTGCTGACAAGTGAGAAATTCAGTAAGTAAATATATTGCCCATAAGACAGCTAATTATATTTTAAACCACTAATGCCAGTAAACGTAATACAAAACACAATGTAGCATGAGTACCGAAAATTCGGAAAGGTTGATAGACTTTTAAAATCATTTTTAAGGGTAGTTTATCTTCTTCCTTAGCACGGAAGCATAAAAAATGTACTCAATAAGTAAGCAAACGGAAGGACAATCAATCTAATATCAAAGTGACTAGAGAGTTAATGCCAGGTCTCCATTTGTATGCTGACATTCCGGAATATAGAGGAGTGGAGGTCAGAGACTCCGGGTAACCTCTGCATGAAAAACGCCCTTGAGTTATCAGGGAGAAAGACAGAACCCTCTCTATTCTATAGGAAGGGGGCAGATCTAAAGTCAAAAAACTCAAAAACCCGAAAACTCTGTCTAAAAAACTCTCAAAATCTCTATCTAAAAAAAAGTTTTGCAGGACTTGGAAAAGTTTTATTCCAAAGTCCAGACCACACAACATAATCAATATTCTTATTGAGGAATTGAAATAAATATGGATACCACTTCCCAATATTTCCCAAAACTGTTTCTAATCACAGACAGGTAAATTCAAAGTCCTCTCTATATGACAGTAATCTGAAAGGCAAATAATGAAAATAGAGAAGTACATTGTGGAAACTGATCATATGCCAGGCACTTTACTAGTACACCACTTATTTTACTTGATCCTGGCAATAACCTGCAAAGTATGCTATAAGCAGGACACAAAGAGGACCTTCACTCCAGGAAGCTAAGAAATTACCTGAAACTTCTAATTAATATGTGGTATAATTGAGATTTAAACTCAGGAACATCTGCCTCTACAGATTAATTATACTCTGCGACATCACACTGACTTCTAAATTAAGACGTGGAAAAAGTGCTCTTATGTGGATCCTCTATCATTAAAAAGATTTATAAAATTTCTAAAAAGTGCTCAAGCTCTTAATAGATATTATATAGAATATGAGGCAAGTATTAGTAATATATCTAAGTTTAAGTATTGGAAATGAGGACCTCTTCATTTAGCCCATAATTAGACCTCAATTGTTCATTTTACAGGTCCTTATAATAGTAAACATTTCTTCCTTTGTGTTGTATGTGTTTTCAAAGTGCTGTGAAAGATTGTTGATCAGCAGCCTTTGCATCTTTTGGCATTTTACTGCTAATGCTCTGCAAACATGGACCGCCAAAGAAAATGCAGATGGTTCTATGGAACACAAAGCACAGCAACATATGGTATGCATTTAATTCTAACGAAGTTTGCTTCTTAACCTCTGGGTGTCGCTCCACAATTCCTTTATAAGGCTACTCATTTCCAAGGAAGATTCAATTTCCAAAAACAGGGCAACAGGCCCCACGTGTGTGTTGTATGACCATTCAGACGCATATAATGTGTCTGAATGCGTTTAAGCAAGTGCATTTACCTAAGCAAGTGGTAGCACATGCTTCTTAGCACTATCATATGTACTTATGAACTATTTCCCCTCGATGGTAAGCCCCTTGAGGGCAAGTGTCATGCCTGATATCTCACCTTATTAACTGTACATCACAGAGTAACAATAATATCTGTCATGGATATAGCACTATGCAATCTATGAACTGCTCTGATGGATAAGCCCCCTAACTACTTGTGATTTCTGCCACATCTTCCAGATGAGGCTCTCAGAGACTAAGCAATTAGCTAGAATCACAAACTAGTAGGCAATGTTTTCTTCTTGCTCACAACAGAAAAGTATTCATACCTTGTCTTGTACTATTTTCTTCTCCTAAGGTTTATATTACAAGGATTAATACCTATTGGCCTTTTTATTAAAATATAAATACCTAGGGCATATATATACATATATATATACACACACACATATATATACATATACATACATACAGATGCAAGACACTGTTCTTAGGGCTTTACAAATATTAACTCATATAATCTTCCCAACATCCCCATGAAATAGATGCTATTTTTACCCCCATTTTACAGATAGGAAAACTGAGGCACAGAAAGATTAACTCATCCCAAACCACAGGACTGTTAAATGCCAGCAGTGACGTTTGAATCCAGGAAGTCTGGCTCCAGATTCTGTGCCCTTATCTTATCCTGCACTATTTTGCCTGAATAAGAATCTCAAAAGATCCTTGGTCGGGATAAGTGAACAGTTGTTCAACAAGGGAGGGGGCGTATGTTTACTCTCCCTATGTGATTTATTTGATTATATTCTAAAACCTTTCCTCATGCCAATAGAACTCCATGTAAGTACTATACTAAATTTTCCTGTGCTGAAGGCATATGCAATGGTTACCTTGACTGACACATAAAATACCCAAAACAAAATACCCCAAGGCTTGAGGATTTTTTGTTTCATGAATTAGACACATGAAAGGATTGTCGAGGCATCAGAAGTGTGATAAGCTCACATCTGTACATCTTTCTTGGAGATTTTCACATTTCTTATACAAGAATGTTTCCTGTCTGAACTATTTCAGTGTTCACTCTATATCTCAGCTTGAAAATTATCTAATCCTTTTTAATTTTTAATTTTCAAGTAGTTTTTCTTCACTCAGTGCATGCACTTGCTTTCAATACGATGCTTAACACTTTGTATGTTTTTATTTCAGTTGTCTTGAAGACATGCAAGTAAACATGCAAACATATTGTAAAGGTTTAAAATTTGGGGTGTGTATATCAACACAAATTATGAATTATGTATATCCAAGCCTATATAAATTAGATTTTGAAGAACAAGCATCGCAGTGCTCAGGCAGGTCATAGTAAGAGATTCCATATGAAAAGTAAAAACTACCTTGAATAAATTATCCATAAGTTAACACTCTCATTAGAATGACATATTTATTATTTCTGGGTTTGTGACATTCCTTTAATGCACTTTGACTAACTGTTCTAATGGCACATTAAGAAACTACTTCAGGCCTTTTTCCTCCCCTTGGAATTTGCAGACTTTATTTACATTTGAACTAAAATAATTTAAAATAATATAATGCAAAACAATCACCCGTTTCCCAATTGTAGAATACCATTTTATTCTGCCTAGAACCATTTAATTAAAGCAGGATATAACTTCAGTAATTATTTTTGCACAGAATGACTGTAAAATTAATAGTCAATTGTAAAGAGTGTTTAAAATTCGGGAGATTGACAATCAAAACAATCTTAAATGCTTTGTTTATGTGATGAAAAGGAGTGATCCTTTAATTCCCTCACACACATTAAATTGATTTCACAGACTTTCTGTACTGGTGTTTAACATAGTCGAGTGCTTGAGGTTACATAAAATAAACAATCTTGAGATCTTATTGCAAATGTTTGCAATTTATGATGTAAACTGATTTGTGAAAAAATAACAGGATCCCATGTCACTGAAGCCAAAAAGGCATTTTTCAGAAATCAAAATAGTTCCGAAATTTGAGCATTGCATTATACTAAAGTATTACCATCTGAGTAGCTTAAAAGTTATAAATCTAAGGAAAAACTCAAAAGAGTTATTTATCAGTCCAGCTTCAAGCAAAGGCCTCTGATCTTAGTGGGCCTCTCGCATCGTAGGGTCCTTAACACTTGAATAGTCTCTTTTAGCGCGGTTTTCCCCAATCAGGGATTCTGTAGCTCCGGAAGGCTTTGCACACCCGGAAAGATTGGGGGGGGAGGGTGGGGCACACTTTTCATTTCATTATTTATTAAGAGTACTGACCCTGGACCCAAACCACATGCATGTTGGGCCTTATTGAAACTTAAAGTGAAGGCTTCCTCCGACTCCTTCTCCGGTGGCTCTGGAAACTCGGGGTTGGAACACCCTGGCGCCTGCCTGAGAGTTTGGGCCCAGACGTCCCTGGAAAGCCGGCCCTGCCTGCGCGAGTGGGAGGCTGAGCCCGAAGGACCCGGCCGGGACCGGCCAGGAAAGGCAGCTCCGCCCGCGCTTAGTCTCCGCAGAGCTGACGTGGAAGGAAGGAGGCGAGGATGCCACGGGCGCCCCTGATGCTCGGGTCCCACGGGCCTCGCCGGGCTCCAGTTCAGAGGATGGGGCCCAGAAACTTTGGCCTTTCTCACCCCGCCTGGCTGGCCTCCGCGGAGTCCTCGGCTCCGCGCGCTCTTCCTTTCGGGGCCGATCCCTCGGGGCTCCGCGCCCAGCCCCGCAGCCTCTGGCCCCAGGGAAGGTTCCTGGCTGACCTAGGCGCTCGCAGGTCTGGGCCCGGAGCACACCGCCTCCTTCCACCTCGGGCTTCCCCCCCAACTTAGCTGCGGGGACGGGCTGGGCTGCGCCCTGGCCGCGCCCGAGGCTGCGCCGGGGAACAGAACCGCCAGCTCCCCAAACCCAAGCTCTCCCGTGACCTCTGACCTCTCTCGGGGTGCCCAGGAACTGTCCTATCCCGCGTCGGGGGCTGGATTAGGGTCTAGGGTCGGGGCTTGGAGCCTGCGGGTCCGGGCCCTGCCGGGGCGCCAACGGGAGCTCCCCCGCAGCCACCTGGTCCAGGCGCGCGGAGCTGCCGGGGCCGCTTCAAAGCGGCGCTCCGCCCGGGAGGTGTTTTATTATAAAACTAGAGCGCGCGTCTGTTCGGAAGACGTCCAAGTCTTGCGCCCGAAAGACTCCCTGGTCTTGGTCTTTGGTCTTGGAAAGCAAAAGATAATTTGCACCATTCCCCCTTTCCTAAGCAAGGAAACAGATTTGCTGCGACCTCAACCGGGAGAGGGCCCGTGTGGGGCGACGGGAATGCGGCCAGAAGACGCAGGGGTGGTTTTTTTTTTGGGGGGGGGGGGGTGGTTTGAGGGCCCCAGGGGACACTCGGGACACCCTCGATTTTCGCAGGGGGTGCCTCCCATTCCTAGAGCCCGGCGGGGAAGGAGGGTTCTGCCCCGGGCCGGGCCAGGGCCGATCTTCCCGGTTTCTACCAACCCCCAGACCCGCAGCGTCTTTGGGCTTTACTGGGGAGATTTGTTATGGGACAGGGGGCCCAAGGGGGACGGAGGGAAGGGCTCTTCTGTGTTCTGATGGCTAAGACCCGGCTTTTCCTGATCACGGTCATGGTCCTGGCTTCTACCTTTTCCTAAATTTAACCAATCCAAGAAGCTGCTTCGGTCCAAAAGTTAAACTGGAGGGCGAGGTGGGGTATCTGCCCTTTCCAGCGCCTTGGCCCCCCTCCGCGGCTCTTGCCCTACTCCCCGAAATCATCCCCTGCCCATCTCCGGGGAGGGTCGGCGACTTGGGACTGAGTGTTAGTTATGCCACAATTAACCCAAGTGACTTTTGCGCCGCGTGATTCCGCTTCTCTTCCTACCCAAAGTATGTCCCAAATAAACTTCTTCAAGGGTCAAAGTGCAGCAAAATGAAGAGCGAGAGTCCATCTTGGGGAAGGGAGTTATTCTATTCTGTTATTTTATATATTATGTGTTCCTTTATTGACTTGGTGTAAAAAATAAATCCGGATTCTATGCCAAGTGGATAAAATGGGGGAGGGGGAGTTTGGTTCAGTGTGGTACCACGGAGCCACTGTTCTCACGGCCCCATGATTGCGGCTTGTAGGCGCAGAGGCGAGCGCTTTCCAAGTTGGTGTAATCGACAGATACACATTCATCAAAAAGGAAGAAGGAAAGACTATCTCGGATAGTTTAATAACAACAGGAACAAAGATGACGCGAACCCCATCAAATGAAACAATACTATTTTCATTCAATTGATCGCAAAGTGTCTTCAATGAATAACTTGGCACTTATTTAAAAGGTTTTAACAGAGGTGAAACCGAAACATTTTGTACCGACAATACGTCATGGAAATAACAGCATCTTCTTTTGTTTAAAATAACTTAATACACTAGAAAAAATATGGCAAATATAAATAATTTGTTTTCATGGAGAACAAATAGTTACAAAGCTCAACCGCATACTCAAGTTCAGTGAAAAGAGCTTTTCTTCTTTCTTGTAAATAAGAAGGAAAAAAAAACAAACAAAAAAACTAAGGAGGCTTTCTAGAGCATTGGGATACAGATTGCTTAGTCCAGGGTATCCCATTTTTAAACAGCTACATGAACCGAAACAAACAAAAAAGTACTTTAATATACACCTTTGTGAGATAAAATGCAAATGTCGAAAGTCAACCATCAGTTCACACATTATAGCCAAAATAAACTTTGTTCGTGTGTATCAACATATTTTACAGAAACCTAGTGCCTGTATCTAGCTGGGTTTTGTTTAAGGTGAGTGGGAGGGATAGAGAGGGGGGAAATAAAGCAGGGTCCTCAAATAGGACTGCAGGTAACCAGCAGGAGGGTAGACAAGAAAAGGGGGAGGGGAAGGGACAGGGAGGACCACTGAGGGCCTCCTATGGGCACCTTGGGAGGTGCTGTACCTTCATTATTTTAGTTGGTCTTCTTTTTTTTTCTTTTTCCTTTCCCCACATTGTCTGCCCGCCTCCGTGTTCTTGGGACAATCAGAGCGTAAAGTTTTTCCCTTCCAACTTTTTTTTCTTTTGTCCCCAAGGATCAAAGACTGGGCACAAGTATATAGAGATAGATATAGATAGACATCAATTTTCAGATGCTTTTGGTATTGTTTTTCGTACTGAAGATGAAAATGAAGTAAGTACATGTGAGTAAGCAGGGAGGGGGGAGACACCATCAATGGAATAAAAGTAACATGCAAACTGGAATTTACTGCCAACAGCCTGGACAGTTCTGCCGTAATTTCCTCAGAGAAATCATTGTCTGTGGTATCATTTTTTTTGTATTAATATCATTTTTTTCTCTCCTTGTTTTTATACTCTCTTCCCTCTTCTTGCTCTTCCATTCGTGGTGGTTTTTTAACTCAAAGTATCTGATTCAACGTAAAAGGAGGCCCGCCTCTCTTATCAAAGTTCTCGTATTAAAATGAACTTCGCAGAAAAAGGTCAGTTTCAAAACCTGTGAACTTCCCAGCTGCGCACCTTTTTTAAAAAATCTTAACTCTTTAAATAAGTATACCTCTTCCTTCTGTTTTGCCTTCTTTGCCCATGGGGGCGGGCATACACTTTCAGTTGGTAACTCCCCAACCCCCCCATTCTCTCGAGATTCTTCCAGGTTATTTTTCCATATTTTTAAACATACAAAATACTTTAATTTGTGTGTGTGTGTTCCTTGGTTCTCTCTCCGATTTCAGCTTCTTTCAAATAGTAATCAGAAACACGTTCCCTTTCTCTGTTTTCTGTTTGTCTCTTCTACTTTTTTTGTTCATTTTTTAATTAACAGGATTTTTATTTCTGAGCAAGAGTCCATCTTTGCAGCTTTGCCAGAAGCCACACTCCGGTGTCCCAGCACTCCCGTGTCCAACATCTCTCCAGACTTCCCCAAACCCGCCCCTGCAAAGCTGAATGCTAGGCCCTTGGATAGCTGCACGGTCAGCAGCCACCGCGTTGACGCGCCTTGAAAGATCGCAGGTCCCGCGCTGAGTCCTGCCCTCCGAGTCCGTGATGCTGAAGCGGGCAAGGGGCGATCAGCCGGGCGGCAAGAGGCTGGGCTCCGGGAGTGCGGAGGGGGCGACGGAGGAGCAGCGGGGCGCGGAGGGCGTGCGGGGTGGGTGCACGCCCCGCTGGAGGCGCAACCGGGGCGCTGGCGTCGGCGTCACAGCCCCAGGGCGGCCGCGTGCTTTTTGGCTTTCAGTCTGAGATCCGCGATGCTGGAGTTCTTGCTGGTGGTCTTGGCGGCGGCGGCGGCAGCCACGACGGAGGCGGCGGAGGCCGAGTCCGCGGCCAGCGTGGCCAGCGGCAGTCCGAAGGGCGGCGCCGGGAACATCATGTAGGGCGCGTGCGCAGCCAGGTGCGGGTGCAGGTGGTGGTGCGGCGGCGCCCCGGCGCTGTCCAGCTGCAGCTGCGCCTGAACCTGAAAGGACAAGGGCGTCACGTTGCAATGACTATCCTAGGGTGACAACAGAATAGAAACAGAGCATTAACGGCGTCCAGCGTGGCTCAGGGGAAGGGTGGAGCGGGGGTGGGAACGGGGCATTTGCCTGACCTTCTCGGTCAGTTACTGAATCTGGGGCGCCACGGGGATACTCCAGTGCCCCCGAATCTTCTGCAACTCACTCAACTCCGCCTATCTCCCTGGGCCAGGGGCGCCGCAACTGCAGGAATGTGACGCACCTTCGGGAGCTGGGCCCATGAGAGGGCCACGTGGCTGTTGTTACAAAACATCACCCTCCTCAAAATAACAATGGTGTGTTGGCAAAACGGGGTGAGGGCCAGCTACCCTCCTCTCTTGATGCTGTCATGCACATCTTACCTCACTACTAAAGCACTTAAGTACCAACAAGCAAACCACAAAACTTTGTATGTTACTGCATCTTGATCACAATTAGCACAATTGTTGGTACTTGTAACTCCTGTAAGGATTACCTGGGGATCTTGTTGAAATGCAGATTCCCATTCAGAAAGTCTAGGTTGGGGCCTGGATTTCTGAATTTCTACCTATCTCCCAGGTGCTGCTGATGCTGCAGACCTACAGATCACCTTCTGAAAAGTAGGGGTCTCTTTTTAAGACCCCCTTCTCTTTCTCCAGCCATTCTTTCTGACTTCAAAAGCCCAGCACCAAGATACCAGAGTCCGGTGGTGCTAAGAAAGCTAAGACCTCCCTAACACTAACCCTCGATACATTGGTGCACCCACGAGTCTCCCCAGACCAGGGCACTGGCAACTGAGAGCTAATTCAAGACTTCACAGTCCTACCAAGCAGGGGTCCTGGCTGAGGATGAGGGTAGATCAGGAACTGGTTGGGAAAGGATGAAGCCTTTAGGCTTGGAGAGTGGGGAGTTCAGAGCACTGGGAGTTCCCAGGATTAAATCGTTGCTGTAGGCTGTCCTTTTAGATGTAGTCTTAAAGGTTTCTTTATGGCTCAGAAAGGCATTGCAGAGGCAGGGCATCCCTGGGAAGACCAAGGCAGAGCTGCCTTCTCTACTAAAGATGGAGCTTTGTTTGTAGACAGCTTTAAAAAAATCAAGCCTGAGTAGGGAGTACTTTTATTTATTTCCTTTTCTTCTGTCAGAGACAGTTAATATGACTTTACCTAGAAAAATATTTAGAGAATTGCCTTAGAAACACCTTAGGACTAACCTCTGTATTGGATCTGACAAAATCTTAATCAAAAGCCTTTTCCTTCCTCTCCCCAAGCTCAATCTTTAGTGCATTTTTTAAAGGATCTGTTACTGCCCTCAGGCTTCTCTGGGTTTCCCATGAGGACAGAAAGGACCAGGCGTGTGGCCCCCTGACACTCTATAGGTTTTTAAAGGGGAGAAGGTCCACTATATTATCTCAAAATTGATTCTCCAACTGCATGGACACCAACACTGGGGCTTAGAGAGAGGGGGGTGGTCAACAGTTCAAGCAAACATCCAGGTCGTTTTACAGTTAGAAACAGGTTGAAACTGGGCTGTACTTGCCTGCTGAAATGGCATCCTTAAAGCACCTACATTGACATAGGGTGCAACTCTACAAGCTTCAAACTGGCTGGCAGCCCCTATGAGGACGCCTGCAAAGAATGGGGGAAACAAAACACAATCATGTGAGATGAATATTTCCAGCATTGTTTTCCAGGGTTCCAAATGGTACCAAGATAGAACTAATCCCTTTGGAAATAATCTCTTATCTTCCTAAACTACTGCCATAATTAAAATAAATCAAACTTACTCCCAAACTTTAGGACTCTCATTAACTGCCTTCAGAGCAGCTTTTTAAGCAAGGACCATGATTATCTTTGAGAAGATTTTTCTGTATTTGTAATAGCACTATTCCCCACTCTCTTTTTACTTAGAATACCAAATGTTCTTTGTCTGAGAACCATACCTTTATGGAGTTGATTTTCTTGTTTTCTACATTTAGCTCTTCGATTTTGGAACCAAACCTACAAATTGGAGAGAAAATATATAACCTAGATGTTATGACTCAAACATTTTTTAAATTACAAAAGGAGATGAAAAAAAGAGTAGTGCTTTAGGCACAAACTAGGAGATGTAGCAAGCAACCTTTGAATTAATAGAACAATCTCAATTTCCAAAGTTAAAAGTGTAAATTAATGACAAAAATATATAGATTTCATATACTTTTGCAAGATAGTTTATTGATAAATTGCTATTAGTCCTGGTTTCATCTTTCTACATTACAGAGTTCCCAAGGCCTAAAACTCTTGCTGATACCTGATACCAAAGTGATAATGGGTTTAGATGTTTGCCCAGTAAGACCTGAGACGAATGTGCTCATTAATAGTCTGTAATATTAATTAGCTTCATCTTCAAGAAAAACCAAACACCAAAGCAAATAGTGACTCTTTTTTTCCTCGGGGCTGAGGGAGGGGGATAAGAGTGGGGGAAGAGGTAATTAGTGTCATAAAAGCCTCACTACAAAGAAGTTTAGAATTTCTCTGTTCCTCTGTGCAACAGAGTGTAACACAGTAGCAGAATAATTGTACTATTATCATGATAATCTAATTTGCTTCTATAGAAATAGCCCATGTTCACAGTTAGGGTAGTAGAGAAGCATCCAGAAAATAGCTCAAAAATTTTTTTAAGTATGAAAAAATAAAGATCGGCAATAAAATCACTTCTTACAAGAAAAATAAAAAAGAGAATATTGTGTGAAAGGGGTTGGAATATGAATCAAGTAACTCCTAGATACTATCTTCTCCCAGATATTGCCTTCTTAAATAACCTTGCCAACTTTTAGAGGCAATCTGACAGACTTTTTAAAATTCAAAGAAAGCTTGCTTTTTTACTCTGATAACACAGCATTATGTTCCAATAATATAGCATATTGACTGATTCACCAATTAATGTTTAAAACACATGAAAGTAAAATATTGCTTCTGAGCTTTGTCTTGTTTTTAAAAGCAAGTGTCATAGTCAATGTAAATCTTCAAAAATTCCCCTGCCATTTAGTGTAATAGAAGGGTAGATTTCATGCCAGGGTGGCATCCTTTGTGCAACTCACATGGCCTGAGGCTTCTTGCCTCTTTTTTCCCCTAGCAGAGTTGGAACTGAGATACTAATGCTCATAACTGTAATAATTATCATCACGTCTTTAAGGGGTTGCTGAGCCTCTAGAGATCTCAGTACACAGAGCAAAGCAGGAGAGGCTTAAAAAGGAAGGCTCTGCTGTTGATGCTGTGATGACCAAGGCAGCCTATTATTACTTTTCCCCTTCAACTCCACTGCTGTTTTTGTCCTGATCCTATTACAAGATGCGAGGAAGCCCCATAAGAATTGCATAGTTCGCTGCAGATGGTGGTCTCTGCGCCCAGAGACCCAGGGAGTATCTGTTACAGTGATACTTTGTAACAGCTGCAGATGTTCAGGCCTAAAACTGCTCCATGTGTTCAAACAAATAATGACCATCATTTTCTCCTATTTTATTATTTGAGCGAAATACAGTCTGAAACATTTAAATTTGTTCTCCACAAACCTAGGATATGTATGCATGTATGCATATACATTTTCAAATTAACTGCTCCCAAAGCCTACTTTCACCCTCAGACCAGAAAAAAACAAACAAAACCCAACGAAACAAAAAACAATCCTCATATCATTAGATATGGTAGTCACTGGGGTCGGACTTTGAAAATGCCAACATTAAGATCTGTGGGTTGTTTTAAAATCAAGTTTCTGTAGGTCCAGGTTCGCTGCTTTGGTTAAGTGAGGGAACAAAGAGTGACCAAAATGCATTTATTTCTCTGCTGTTGCGCACACAGTTTGAGATCAACTGCTAACGGCAGACTGTAAATTTCTGCATTTAACAGTTGCTAATTTTCTTTATAGTCTGTACATCTATAAACCTAATTGGCATATCCGCTTGGCAAACCTAGACCCCAGAGCAGACCCTCAAGGAAACCCAACTCCAGCGAACAGAATATTCGTTGTAACTTTTAAGACATCCAGAAGATAAAACGTTTTCTGTGGGATTTTTTTAAGGCTTATAAAAGTAGGCCCATTAGGATTAAACCACATTAAAGGCATCATGAGGCGAGGGGGGTGTGGTTTATAGAAACTCTGGGAGCAAGCCCAGCACAGCTTTCTTCTGCTGGGAACATATGTTGGAATAGGGTGAAGGGGGGCGGGGGGGGGCGGTTTAGGACTAAGATCTACTTTGGAAAATAAGACCTCTATTTGGGACATCCCTTCCTTTCTCACCTCACTCCAGCCCCTGGAACCTGCACCTTTAGTGTGTGTCCCGAAAGCCGCCTCTCCAACCCCTGGCGCGCCCCTCCGCCCTCCCTGGACCCTGCCTCGACCTCCTCACGGTCAGATACCTGCACCCGGGCCTCCGACAGCCCCAGCCGCTGGCTCAGCTCCTCGCGCATGAAGGCGTCCGGGTAGTGGGTCTCATCAAAAAGCCTCTCCAGCTCGTTGAGTTGTTCCAGGGTGAAATTGGTCCGACTTCGCCTCTGCTTGATCTTGGTCTGGCCTTCGTCCTCCATCCCTTTCGCATCCTCCTTTCGATCCCTCAGCTCCGGGGACACTGGATGGGGCGCCACGATGTACAGGGCCACGCGGACGTCCACGCGCGCATACAGCAGCACACAGACACAGAGATAAAAACACAACAAATCCCATTAACCAGTTTCGTCTCGAGCCGGATGGCGGATCCTGCCCCCTCCTGGAGTTCCTGCCCAGTCCCTCACCCGGCCCGGAGGAGGACGAGGATCCTGGAGACGCGCAAGATCAACTCGAGGTGGCCGCCCTCGGGCAAGATGGGCATTCACCCACCCTTGCCTCTGAAACTGTGGCCTCCGCTCACCTCCTGACCCACCCCCGCTGCTCCCTGCCCTCCCCCTCCGAACAGCAAATCCATTGCACTCACCCCTTCGCCCGCTCCCTCTCTCCCGCGGACGCACAGAAATCAAAAGAGCCGCGCCCCGCCCGTTCCCGAGAGCGGTGCGGGCAGGAGGGCGCGGGGAGGCCACGCTCAGGCCCCCCACCCCGCGCCCCGCCTGCAGAGAGCGCTGGGCCCGTCTCCGGCCAGCTCGGCCCGCCAGTCGCTCTCTGTCCCTCTCCAACTTGCTGGTCTGATTTGGTCACACTTGGGCCACCGGGTCGCATGCAGAGCGAGCCCCTCGTGCTGCGCATCGCGGAGAGTCGCATCCCCCGGAGCTCGGTGCTGACCCAGGGCTCGGACCAAACCCCACGGGCCGCCCACGGGCCGCCCGGCGGTCCTTGGCCCCCGCCAGCCGGACCTCTGTCGCCTGAGCAGAGGCGTCCACGCCATGTTGGCAGCCTGGAGGGCTCGCCGCCCACGCCGGGCTAGAAGGCGAGAGGCAGAAAACTAGCCTCCCAGGGCTCGCGGGACTGACCGCCGCCTCGGTTCTCGCCTTGTCTCTCCCCATCGGGAAGGCCGACCGGACCCCAAATGCTTCAACCCGCGGAGATCAACAGGTTCAGGCAGAACATTCGCGATCCGCGGTTTCTATTGGTTGCTCAGAGCCTTTTCATGCATCCACCAGCTCGGATGTTTAATAAAATATGCATTTTTTTTCCTGCGCTGGGTTTGCACACATCCGTTGCTATTTTCCTGCCCTTTCTTCTCCTCCCTTTAAAAACGGGAGCTCTGCAAATGTGAGCACACAGAGATACCCAAGGGATATGGCTATACACAGGGGTGGGCAAAAGTAGGTGTACAGTTGCAATACACACAAACAATGCCATAATTAATAAATAGCAAGACGAGAATAAACCGTTCGCGTACTCACAACTGTAAGCCTACTTTTGCCAACCGCTGCACATGAAGGCCAAGTGGCAGTGATCAGGGGAGCCACTCAACAACAGAAACTGCCCTCTGAACCTTCTTCATCCTCTGCGCCTGAGTCTGAGACTTGGTGTTTTGTTTTGTTTTTTAAAGCGTCAAAGCTGAGTTTGGATAGTCCAGGCTGTTGGCAGTTTTTCCCCAGCCCAGGTTCCAGATCAGCATGGGAGTTAAACATCATTTCCAAAAGAGCCGGCCGGCAGAGAAATTAAGACTTGCCCTGCGCTTGGAAATGAACCATCCCAGAACTGCGCCTACCCCGGGTTCAGACCTTAACCTCTCCGTCTTGCGCGCTGCTGTGCCCAGGGCCCGGAGCTGCGGCTTCCCCCAGGCTTCAGGAGGCTGCCCTGAAGCTCAGACCGCTGTGCCAACACTTTCCAAATTTAGGAGAACCTGGTGCAGCGTCTGGGGGCGAAAGAATGGCCCCCGGATCTCAGCCCTGCCTGCCATTCTTACTGTGGTGATCTTAAGCGATGCCAGCATTTCTAGGTCTCAGAGTTCGTTTTGTGGACATGTGTCCTTCCTCCTGGAAGGAAGTGGGTAACATAGTAGCAAACATTCACAGCCAAGTTAATAAAATAGTTTCACTCACAGTGCAATAAAATTTAAATATGAAAACACACTCGAGCTACTGCCCAAGGGGTGAAAGGCTGTCTATTTTATGTCATCCACCATGGATACCTCTCAAACTTTGGGGACTTCAAAGAAAAAGATGTCCACATTTCCAGTTGATTAATAGACTTAATATAATCTTTACTTCGCCCCCAAATTTCCACTTATTGGCCTAAACAGGAACAGACCGTGTTATAAACAACTTAATTGCTTGCTTAAATATGTGATTCTACGCATGTCACATATTTTCTTAATTGGAAAAATATGGCAGCCCACCAGTTACTGCAGGGACCAAGTGCCAAATTAATTTTATTGTTGAACTCCTTTGAATTGGTCCAGCACGCTCTACCATTTAGGTAAAGCCGCTTCCTAACGCTTTGCTGGCACCAGAGGATTTTCCACGCACAAAACCAGAGTACTGGATGAGGCGAAGCAGTAAGCAGAATTGTGTAAATACTGAAAAACAAACAAACAAAAAAGAGGAGCCTCACACGTCTCCCAGGACAAACAGCATAGGCTGGACCTTAGCTCGCCTCGGCCTCGTTCTACCTTCATAGCCCAAAGAGAATGCGAAGTTTGGCCCCCCAACATCCAGGGATCCAGGGATCCAGGGTCTTCGCCGAGTTCTAGCGGTTCTTTGCGGCGTCCCAAACCCCTGGGCGACCGGAGGGTGACATTTTTTTTTCTCTCTCTCTCTCCTCTTTCTTCTCTCCTCTCTTTCCTCTCTCCCCTAGAAAAGGGGTTCCCGCAAACTCTAGATGCTAACCTTGATCCCGCCGCCTGGCCCCGCCGCTGCCAGGACCCCGCCTGCACCCGGCCCCGCGAACTTCACCATTCGCCCGCGGGCCGTCCGCGCCGAGGCCCCATCCTCCCGCCGGAGAAAAACGCATTGGGGTGGAATGGGAACAGCCGGAGCGCCTGCGAAGGGCGCGCACCATCCCCATACGCCCCCCTCCCCGCAGACACCCGGACCCCACCCACGACCATGTACACCACCGGACTCCCACCTTCATCACTCCCGTGTCCAAACTGGGATCCCAGGGCCCTCGCCGCGTCCCGCCCCCCACCCCACCGGGCCTTGGGGTCCTCTCCCGCCTAAGCGGAGTTGGGAAGGCGGGAAGGGGAACCGGGGCCGGGGATCGGGCCGTTACCCTCGGTGAGCCGCGGGCTGCCCGGCTCCCTGCTTCTCTCGGCGGCGCCCATGTCCAGCTCCCGGACCGGAGAGCGCCCTCCTCCAGCTCCGCCTCCTCCTCCTCCTCCTCCTCCTGCACCTCCTCGGACTCCCCCGCTCCCGCCTCCGCCTCCTCCTTCAGTCGCCGCCTCCCGCTGGGCAGCACACACTGCAGGAATGCCGGGGTCCTCGCGGTCCGGATCGGCATGGCATGGGGTTTATTCATTTTGGCTTGCGAACGGCATGGGATGATAACCGATGGGTAATAGCATATTTACTCCTTCTCTGTTTAGGAAAAGCTTTGGAAAATAAACATGGTCCTTTTTATAAAATGGGCTTTCTTGTCCTTGAAACCCCATGGGCTTCGTGTCACCGGAAAGAATCGGATTATTTTATTGGGCTTCTGTTTCCAAATGTACCACCCCCCTAGGTCAAACCAAGGAAAAA
>NW_005871118.1:1559242-1589610 GCF_000147115.1 Myotis lucifugus | reverse complement strand
CTCACTGTCTCTCCCCCTTGGACCTAATTCTTTTATTTCTCCTGAAGTCTTTTAGTGCCTCCCCCATACGAGGAGCTGAATCAGAAAGATTGTCAAGGAACAAGCCACGCGGCCACTGCACGACACCAGCCCCACGCAAGCCTCATATATTCAACTTCACTCTTTTTTTTCGTTCGGACCTCCGCATGGATCACTCCCAGCAACCACTAACTTTCTCCACAAAGACGCTTCGCCCTAACAGACTCGTCCTCAATCCCCTGGTGGGCCCGACGGGCGCGGTATCTTATGCTTTAGTTAGAGAGAGAGAGAGAGAGAGAGAGAGAGAGAGAGAGATGAGAGATTAAACTAGAGTCCGAGCAGGCTGGGTCTGGAGTGGGAGGGCAGCGAAGGGGGACGGGAAGGGGCGGGAAGAGGAGGCAGGTCCCAGGCCGTCCGGGTTTTCCGAGAGCCTCGGCCGCCTGCGCACTTGGCCATTAATCCAGGATTGACAAGAATCCCTAATTAATTTAATTAGGCGTGGATTTTGCGTTGGTGTCAAGACTTAGTTAAACACCAGGGAGCTGGACCTACTCCGCCGGGGCGTGGCCAAAAGGAAACTGACAAGTGCGCGGCTGCCGGAGGGAGTCCGGGATCCCGACTCCGCGGCAGACCCCGCATCCCCGCCCGGCTTCAGGGGGCCGCGTGGCTGCGCGGCCCCTCCTGGCTGCCCGGCACCCCTGCCCTGCTCCTGCGCCAGGCGCCCCGCAACCCAGTTCCGTATCCTGACCCGATGTTGCAAGTCTGCATCCCCGCAGTCGACCCGACCCCACCTACACCTCGCAGCCCGGCATCCTGGCTTTACCGCCCACCCTGCCCAGGGTCCTCTGCAGCCTCCCCAGCGGCTTCCCGGCCCGCAGCCGGAGCTGCGCGGGGTCGTCACCAGCCTCCCGGCCCTGGGGAATTTGTGATTTACCCCGCTGCTGGCGTCCCGGAGCCCAAGCCGACTCCTCCACCGACAGCCCCGCTGGAAGGGCCGGTCAATTTAACACATTTCCCGAGCAGCTGTTCCCTGACAGATTCCATATGAAAGTGTTTCCTTAGCTCCCGATCCAGGATAGTTGGACTTGGTTCCCTCTGGGAGGTTTCGGGACCCTCACCCCAGCTCCCTTGTCACTAACTCCCTGTGTCCGGGCCCCTCTCGACATGAACTGCAAGAGCTCTTCTTTAGCAACCTGGAAAACATTCGAGTTGATTTCCTGATTTTTGAAAAGCAAGTGATTACCCTTCTTTGAATTAAAAAAAAAAATCAGTGGGTGTTAAGTTTGTGCCCCTCTTAATTTTATTTATTGTGGACTATTAAAGAAGCGATGTTCGCCGGGAGAAAAGTCTCTCGCTCTCTTCCTGGACTGTTTTCATCGAAACAGTTATGTGGAAGGAATGTCTATATTCCTGAGTCATTTGTCTGTATTGAGCTGGCTGTGAGAAGTGTGGCCACAAATGTATCTCACATAAGAATATTTACATATGGAAAGTTATATTATTTGAGTTTGTAAACAAATATACCTCTTCACGTGTAGCTTTGGGGACATTTTCAAAGAGTCTGAGTGTTAATAAACATGAATGCAGGCTTTCTGATGTGAAAGGTAACTTGGTTCATTTTCTTAGATCTAATACTCCCAGTAAAAATAAAAGCAATTACAAAAACTTTGATATGTTTATCTTCCATCCATTGGTTAAAGCCTCAGCACGAAGTTAACAGGTAATTTGGGAAGTTCCATCAAAGCAACCTGAAACATTTGTAGGACAAGAACACAATTAAAACTTAATATATTAGTGTTTCTAGGATATATGTAAATAGAGGCTATACATATCTGTCATACTATACTACTCTTCAGATTAAAATGTTCACAGTTGGCAAACTTGAGATGGAAATCATACTTTTAAGAAGTATTTGCCTTGTTTTCTCTTCAATGCTGAAGTTATATTTTGTTCTTCTTAAAACATTTCACTTATTGCTACTTTTAGGAGAAATAATTAAGATCTTTATGTTTCCAGTGAAATCACTCTTAGGTATTAATGAATTATATTAGTGCTTGCTTTTATTTTATTATGCTACAAAAGAGACTAAAATACACTTTCCAAAGTTATATGAATTTAGGAACATGGTTTTACATTGTAATCACTTTAGTCCTGATATTGTGAGAGGGGAATAAGCATAAAATTTTAATCCTTTAAGAAAATCTGTTTTTAAGGTTATTGAGCAGAATGACCAGAAAGAGCTCCCAAACTGAGGTGTTAAATACTATTCACAAATAGCTCCAAAATGACCACTTTAGAAGTCTGGTAAGGGATCAAGACACTCACCAGCTACTTTTTTTTTTGCCATGATTTCTAGGTCTGATCTCAAATTCCATCTACTGAGCTGGAGGGAAAGATGACCATTTTAAAGGTAATCAGAGAAGGTTCAGACAATTGATGTGATTCACACCAAATAGATTTTCCTGGCTCTTTGTATATTTAGGAATAGTGGTGTTGATAGAGTTATGAGAGATCTGCAGTGTCTGATCACGGATTCTACTGGCCTAAGGGAAACCTACTTAAAAAAAAACACACCAAGGTTTTGAAATGATATGCTAATAAATGCTCATGAAGTTCTAATGAGGTTGTTTTATTAAATAGTAAATGTTTTCCGGAAACAGGGTATTTCAAAATACAGTTTTGGTAAAAAAAAAAAATTGATAGTAAAGCTCAGTTAACAGCCTGCAGACAGGTATACAAGTTCCAATAAAATTCAGGACGCCGAGTCCCCCCAGCTAGTGAATTATTTAAAATAAACATGTAGTGTGGTAGTTAGTTTTAAAACGGCCCCCCTCAAACTGGTTATTTAAGGTACAGTCATTTATGACAAATATATTTCTGGAGCTGATTTTCACCTCTCAAATATCTGCAGAAAACTGTGGTTGGGGTATCTAGCGATTCTGAACAAGTTGGTTCTCACAGTTGACCCAAACCAAGGCCAACAGTTTATTTACCTCCATATCTGTGCGTACTTATAGCAAACAAGGAAAAATGAGGTTTATGCAAGACCAGATAATTAATGTAATATGAGTTACAGAAAATGCTTAATCGCTTTAATTTTTATTGATGTAAATAACAACAAACACCTAAACAATTTCTCTTTCAGAAGAAATCTCCTTTCCTTGCCTCGGGCAGCCTTCCCCCCAATCCTCTAATAACCAGTTCCTTTAATGCGAGAAACTAATTTGCAACCAACCTGTGAGTGCCTTCACCTTCAGGGCAGAAGAAACACCGACTTTTAATGCATTTTTTGCAAATAAATCATTGCATTTTAATCACACACGACTCTATGCAGACACACTCCCATGATTTATTATTGTTGGGCGAGTTTCCTCCTCCCCCAGCTAGAGAGAACCAATTTTGCTACCTGTGTCTTAAACCTAACTTCCTATGATGCAGACTTGTTTACTGATTTTCTGTGACGATAACGACGATTACAAAGGCAATTACACGCTTCAGTCCCCACCTTTATTGTTTTTCGGTTATAAGGCAATCAAATAATCAAACAAGCCAGCAAAGCCAAGACCAAACAAAAAATTGGCGGCGTGACGATCCATTCCCTCGGCACTCCTAGCGCCTGGTCACCTCCATCGATGCATTCGGAAGCTCGGCTGCCGCTGCCTGGCGCTGGAACCAGGAAGGCGGTGAGCTTAAACTGAAGCAAGTTCGGAGGGCGCCGGCGGCTCCCCGATTTGAAGAAACATTTCCAGGTTTGCGGCGCTTGCAAGTCCACGGGAGGTGTGATCCCGAAGACTGGGAGCCAGGTGATGCCCTCGTCCGGGGCCCGGGAGGAGGCGCCCGCGGCGGCGGGGTTCCGAGGCCTTGCTCCTGCGTGAGGCGGCGGGAGGCGGCGCGGGGCCTGCCGCCGTCTGGGAGGCGGCGGGGGACGAGGGGGCTGGTGCCGAGGTGTGCGGCGCGGGGGGCCAGTGCGCATGCGCCTCGCACCTGGAGGTTTCCGACCCGGGTGTTCGGAGCTGGGCCCCCAGGTGATGGTTGGCTTTGGGGTGGTGCTAGCTCGCAGGTCTCTGGCGAGGCTCTCAGTCTGGCGGTGGTGAGAGAGAGTAGTCCACTTTTCCTGCCCTTCCTCGCGCGTCCCCTGTTCACCCCACCCCCACTGGTCCCTGCGCTGGGGTTGATGGACCGGCCTTGGCAATAAGCGCCCGGGAAGGTGCGGGGAGAGAGACTGCAGCCTGGTGCACCCTGTCCCACCCCTACTTTAGATACACCTTTTCTCCCCCATTATTCCCAGCTCACACACTAGCTTGCAGAAAGCAGAGATGGTTTAGGGTGAAATAGACTCGCCTACGTGTAAATACACATTCCCGCTTTAAGCACTCTTCCTTGACTTCAGGGCTTGTGGCCTTGTGATCCTGGATTAAGAGCACATGGCTTACCCTTAAACTCTGTTTACTTTGGTGGAGGTTATAATGCTCTATTACACATATTGACTGCTCTTGATTTTAGGTCAACTAATTTCTCAGAGGTTATGTATCTTTAAATGCACACTGGAAGCCTAATCTTTTTTTTTTTTTTTTTGCATTTTCGGAATTAGTAATCTACTTGTGAATCAACTAAACAGATCCTAGGTAGTTTAAATTAATTCAAATGTTTTGTGTGCTCACCAAAAAGTATTCACGTTGTCATCTCTGAACTTAGATGTAAAAAGCTCTAAGTCAGTGGTTCTCAACCTTGGCTGCACATTAGAATCACCTGGGAACCTTTTTAAAATCCTGATGTCTGGGCCTCATCCTCCGGAAATTCTGTTTCTTTGTTACTAATGTTGTGGCCCCCTCACCCCATAACAAAGAAACAGAATTTCTGGAGGATGAGGCCCAGACATCAGGATTTTAAAAAGATTCCCAGGTGATTCTAATGTGCAGCCAAGGCTGAGAACCACTGTGCTAAGTGAAGGAGATATGCAGAGTTCCCAGGTTAAAGGATTGGAGCAGGAGTTACAGGTGCAACCTTGTGGGGAAACTGGGCATCCTTTGAGAGCCCGTCTAGCCTTCGAGTCTATAAATACGTAGTCACTTTATTTGCAGGCAAAGGAGATTTCCTGCTAAGTGGCAGCACTGTATTACTGTACGTTCTTCAGTGAAAGGGCTAAAAATGTTGGAAGCTGAAAAACATTGAAGGCAGATGGTGCCTATTAATTGCCTTTCCAACTTGACCAGTTTCAGGAAAGAATGGTGTTACAGGTTGGAAACCTTCTGTAGTAAGATTGTTATAGTAGATGTATAGATATATTTTCTGCTTTGGTTTTTAAACCATTGGGGAAAAGTCCATGCCCAGTAACGCTTAAAAAAAAAAAAAGATATGCTAGTCTGTAGATATTTAGTTGTTACGGGAGGGGGAGTGTTTTGATAATTCTCTCTCTCTTTTGGAGTTTTGCTTTGTTAGGCTTGTTAAGCTAGAATTTTATCTCAGTTCTTTTATTGCCTTTGCATAGTTCTATACTGTTTATGGAGTTCTTTTTTTTTTTAATATATTTTATTGATTTTTTACAGAGAGGAAAGGAGAGGGACAGAGAGTTAGAAACATCGATGAGAGAGAAACATCGATCAGCTGCCTCCTGCACACCCCCCCACCGGGGATGTGCCCTCAACCAAGGCACATGCCCTTGACTGGAATTGAACCTGGGACCCTTGAGTCCCCAGGCCGACGCTCTATCCACTGAGCCAAACTGGTCAGGGCTGTTTATGGAGTTCTTATGCTAAATGATATTAACCCCACTTTTACTTTTCTCTGTCTCTCTGAGGTGGATTTCCCATTGAAATGACTGCTCTTTTTTTTTTTTTTGACCATGTGTCCAAGATAAAAAAAAAATTGTAGTTTGATATACTGATGAATGAGTATTAGAGAAATAATTATAAACTGTCATATCCTCTAGGAATCTTTGTTCTCTCTAACTGCCCGTTTTCCAAAAAAAAAGATAACTGTTTTTGTGCCTTTATTAATAACTGAACAAAGGAACTACTTGTGTATGCCTTTGAGCTGTTTGGGTCTACATATTCCATCATTCACCTAAACTTGCAATAAGATGTTTTTGTAAATTGATGTCCTACTGTCCTACCAGTCTTGGCTTCAGTTCCATAGTATGAATAGTTGGGTAAGGTTTGCAACCATGAGACTCAACCAGGATATACTAGAGATTAGAGTTAGAACATAAAACCAAGAGCTGTAGGAGTTCTGTTCCTATGCTTTTTTTTGCTTACAGATAGGTTGAAAAATTGTTAGCTTGTGGGATTCCTAAAAATCTGTGCTCAATCATCATTGCCTTTATCAGAAAGAGCTACTATTAACGTGTCTTTCCATGCATTGCACCTTACCGATGGAGTTAAATATAAAGAGTTCTTTCTTACTAGGAGTGTGAAATATAAGTTGACCACCATGACTTCAATGAGCAAGTATATTCAGCTACATGCTAGGGACATTATGGAAATCCAGAGGTGAATATGTATATAGGGTGGTGAATAAGAGTTCAATACCTGTCATTGATAGAGAAGACAATATTTGGGTCTACTGATTTGCTCTTAGTGTTGACTTCCTTTTCTGGATAAATATTTGATGTTAACAAATGTTTTCTCTTACTGAGATTAATATTTCAGTGTAATTTTTCTGAAATGTAAATGTATCCCTTGAAAAAATATTTATAATTTTGTGACAGTGGTTTTTCAACCTTCTATTATTTGGCTCCTAGAAGGAAGATTTTGTATCTCTCACTAACTTTTATGGGTTAAATGTAATCATTCTATTATGGATAATTTATCTTGTTTGAAATTAAAACAAAGAAAAATTTATACCACTTCCCCCTCTCTTCCTTTGGTCACCATCAAGATACATAACTAGATGTGTGCCCTTTTTTTCCCTACTTCTTTATGACTTAATAAGCTAGACAAGAATGGAGAGTGGAAATGACGATAGCTACCTTAGTGTAGTGGTTCTCAAACTTTTTAGTTTTAGGATCCCTTTATACTCTTAAAACTTATTGAGACCCCAAGAACTATTATCTATGTGGGCTATATCTATTAATATTACTTTACTAATATTTAAAACCGGAAATTTTGAATTATTTATTAATTCACTTAAAAATAACAATAATAAACCCATTATATGGTAACACAAATAACAAATTTGATATGAAAAATAAATATATTTTTCAAAACAAAACATTCCTAGTGAGAAAACTGGCATTATTTTTCATTTTTGCAAATCTCTAATGTCTGGCTTAATAGAAGACAGTTGGATTCTTATATATGCTTCTGTATTCAATTTATTGTGATGAGTTGTTTTGTGAGGTATATGAAGAAAATATATTCACACAGATACGGTATTAAAAAAACTGTCTTCATTAAGGTATAGTTAACACAATATTATATTAGTTTTAGAAAAAGGTAGTATTTTAATAGCCTATGCAGATGATTCTTTGATATTACACCAAAACTTGATAAGTGGTAGTTTCTTAAAAGTTGGTTGTAATGTGATATTTGAAACCATATCAGTGATCTTTTCATACTCTTCCACATTAAAATCTAATAGTTTGTCTTGCACTGTGAATGCATATTTTACCCATGCGTGATTCTGTGACATCATGCATTGACCTGCTGGAAAATACTGATCCTTTGCGTTATGCTTATCTTCCCAATGTTACTACCCTTAATTACATAATATTTTTAAAAAATCACATTTGTTAATATCACCACTGATATCATCAGAGAAATCTTTAGTACAGTATTGGGAAGCTATCAGTCTCATGATAGTAGGTACAATTTACCCAAAATTCTAATTTTGGCTTGAGAGCTCAAATTTTATTGGCAACAAATATTGTCAGTTTTTCTTGAAGTGAAAGACTCTATTCATTTTTGAGAAAATGTCTCCCAAATATGCAAGTTTGAATAATCATAGTCCTTTAAAATGAAAATTGTGGGTCATGATAAGAGCAGCCAGTTCAGCTTGCAATTCACTTGCACAAATGACTTTTCTCAAGATAACCATCATTCTTCATTATCCAGCAGCAGTTATATGTGTGTTTCTCATTTTATCACATAGAATATTAAAAGATGTTTGCTCAAGAGTTGAAATTTAATAAAATTAATGCTTTTTTACTACTTTATCGAGGACATTCTTAAGTGAACAAGTGAACTGCTTTTTAAAAAAGTCTTTATTGTTGAAAGTATTACATACTAGAGGCCTGGTGCATGAAAATTCATGCACTGGAGGGGGGTCCCTCAGCCCAGCCTGCCCCCTCTCACAGTCCAGGAGCCCTCAGGGGCAGGAGGCGACCCAGTGATCAGGGGAAGGTGACGCCCCCATCACACCTCTGCTGCTGCCACTGCCAGCAGTGCAAGCCTCGGCTGGCCCTGGTTACCTGAGCCTCAGGCGGCCCTGGGCGGCTGGGCAGCCGACATCCGAGGCTTGCCTGCGCCTTGGGCCGGCCCTGGACGGCTAGGGGGCTGAGGGTGGGTCCGGTTGCACGTGTACCTGCCACCTCCTCCCCCCCGGAGGGGCTGAAAGGACTGGGGGGCTCCAGTGGGGCTGAGGGGACTAGGCGCTGCCGTCTTGTGGCTATGGGTGCCGTCATCTTTGTGATGGTGTGATGGTCAATTTGCATATTCCCTCTTTATTAGATAGAAGGTCCTCCTTTTCCCCCCAATGACCTCTTCTAGCCCGCCTCTGCCCCCCACTCTAGGCCTTCACCACCCTGTTGTCTGTGTCCATGGATTATGCATAAATGCATACAAGTTCTTTGGTTGATCTCTTCCAACCCACTCACCCTCCCCTACCTTTTTTTTTTTTTTTTAACTATTGCTGTGAAGAATGCAATGACTGCTAGTACAGTTTGGTGCCATAACCTTGGTTCCTATTAAGGCACTAGTAGTTTTGTCTACTATTGCTTGTACATCATTAGTGCAAAAGTCAACATAGGGAAAAAGGTAAGTCATATATGAGTATTATAATGAGAATAGTTTTGACCTCTTGAATCCCCTGAAAGGATCTTAGGGAACCTCAGGTGTCCTACAGATCCCATTTTGAGAACTGCTGTTATACTAGCATATAAGCTCCTTGAGGGCAAGGATTTTTGTCTCTTGTTCACTGATGTATCCCTTATAGCTAGGCCTGCTTCATCCTGGGATGTTTTACCTATCTCTAGTGTTACATTCCTTATTTTTTTAATCTGGCTTGTCTTTGTTGGTTTGCTGTTTGCTTTTGGTGGAATGTGAGGTAGAATTTTGGGGCTGCATATCTGAAAATGTCTTTATTCTGATCTTGTATTAGATCAGTGATAAGTCTGGATATAGATTCTATGTTGAAAATCATTTTCATTTAGAATTTTGGACACAAGTCTCCATTGTTTTCTATATATTGCAGTTTAGAAGACCTGTTCCTTTTATTATGATTTCTCCATTTTTTTCTCTGTAGAAGTTTCTGGGATCTTCTATATATTCCTAGTGTCTGCATTTTTATGAGATATGTCTGGTTTATGTCATTTAAAATTAATTGTTCCAGGGACTTTATACCTCCTATTTTTAATCTTTTTCTTACTACTTTTTACCTCCTGATTTTAATCTTCTTCTTACTACTTTTTGAGTCATTTGAACACATCTTCTAATTTTATTGTATTTTTTTTTACAAGTTATCATATTTTAAATTTCAAGCTTTTTCTTCTGTTCTATGGATGTTCCTCCTATTCTTGTTTGCTGGATCTGAGGAAATTAGCTGTGATATTTTCCTTTAGTTTTCTTCTGCATGTTCCTGGTTTACTACGAGTTTTGTTTTTTTGTTTCCTTTCTGTCTCTTATAATGAAGGCTTTCATCACGTGATTGGTTATCCTCCCCTCCCCCCTTTTTAATAATCTATAAAAAGTTAACAGAAAAATTGTTTACTGAAAAATGTTTAAGGCTTGGTCTTATTAACTGGTGGGCTTGGTTATAGGTGATTGGGTAAGGGCCTGGCCATTTTTTTCTTTTGGGGGGGTGGCGTACCTTCAAATACTTACAGTATATCTTTTTCAGCTACTGCTCAGTTTTTGCATAGATGAATCCACTGCCAGAACGATCTTGGATCCAACTAATGGTACAGTATTTACCATTAGTTGTAGACTTTCATGTAATTCCTTTCACTTTTAGGTTAGCATCTCTCTGCCCTCATTTATTGTGCCCCTGGATCTGGTGCTTTATTATTTTGCCATTTTTACTAAATAAATCACCTCTCCTGGGATTGGGTAAGAGTAGTCACCTGTCTGGGTTGCATGGGGAAGGGGACCTGGGAGATTACTGCTTTTATAGACTTTCATCCAGTTCCCTTGTTTTTTAGTTCCATGCATCTTTGTGTCCACTGTGGTAAGTGGTATCTTAAATTCCTATCCTTTCTGATTTTTGCTATGTAAAGTGGCTTTTCTCATGTTGGAATTCTCTGCAGTTGCTGGTATTTGGCTCTCATAGGTCTAAATCCTCCATATGTCTTTCATTTGCTAAAAATTTGTTGACGTATCTTGTTTACTGTTCCTTCTGTCTTCTCTTCTAGTCTGTGTATCCTTGTGAATTTATATCTTTTTATTTTTATATTCTCATTTTAGAATTTTTTTAACAAGATAATAAGAACATCAAAGCTCATGTTAAATGGTTATTTGTGGGTAAAGAACATTTTTAACTGCTTAAAAGTGAAAACAAGAATGGAAGAAAAAGCCAGGAAATAAGAAAACTTTCAGTGGTTCTCAACCTTCTGGCCCTTTAAATACAGTTTCTCATGTTGTGGTGACCCCCAACCATAAAATTATTTTCATTGCTACTTCATAACTGTAATGTTGCTACTGTTATGAATCATAATGTAAATATCTGATATCCAGGATGGTCTTAGGCGACCCCTGTGAAAGGGTCGTTTGACCCCCAAAGGGGTCGCGACCCACAGGTTGAGAACCGCTGAACTAAGGTAATTCCTAAATGTTAGTTGCAAAACCATAAAAATCCTAGAAAAAGACATATGCAGTAAAATCTCAGACATCTGACATAGCAATATTTTTGCCAATATGTCTCCTAGGGCAAGGGAAGCAAAGGAAAGAATAAATAAATGGGATTACATCAAACTAAAAAGCTTCTGCACAGCTAAAGAAACCATCAACAAAATGAAAAGGGAACCTACTAATGGGAGAACATATTCCCCCATGATAAGGGATTAATTTCCAAAATATATAAAGAACTTATACAACTCAACACCAGGAAGACAAACAATCCACTTAAAAAAATGGGCAAAGGACTTGAATAGACACTTCTCTGAAGAGGACATACAGATGGCCAATAGACATATGAAAAATGCTCAATGTCACTAACCATCAGAGAGATGCAAATTAAAACCACAATGAAATACCACCTCACACGTGCCAGAATGGTTACCTTCAGTAAATCAACAAACAACAAGTGCCGGCGAGGTGTGGAGTAAACGGATCCCTAGTGCATTGTTGGTAGGAACGCAGCCACTGTGGAAAACAGTATGGAGTTTCCTCAGAAAGTTGAAAATGGAACTGCTTTTCAACCTAGTGATCCCACTTCTGGGAATATATTCTGATAATTCCAAAACACCATTGGTAGATGAGTGGATAAAAAAGCAATGGTACATTTACACAATGGAATACTACGAGGCTATAAAAAGAAAGGATCTCTTACTTTTTATGACAGCATGGAGATTATTATGCTAAGCAAAATGAGCTAGTCAGAGAAAGACACATATCATGTGATCTCACTTGTACAATCTAATGAATAAAATAAACTGACAAAATAGAACCAGAGACATGCATTCTTGGTACAGACTGACAGATGTCAGAGGGGAGGTGCATGGGGTAGATAGAGTGAAAGAAGGTGAAGAGAATAGCCAAAGAACATACATGCAAAGCCCATGGACACATACAACAATGTGGTCAGCGTTATAGGGAGGGGAGGGCAGAGTCGGGGGAAAAGCAAATGGAATGTAAATGAGGGACATCTATAATAAAGTTAATAAAAATATAATTTGAAAAAACTCTTTAACTTCTATTTCTGTATATTTTTCCTTTTGTATACTAAATGTAAAAACATTACCATAGCCATATAGAAAATATTTTTTTTGTTTTTTTTGAAAATATGTTTAAAAAGAAAAAAACGTTACCCAGTTTTATCACTTAAATATTATCAGTTTTTATTTTTGCTCTTACTCATATGTACATATTTTTAAAAATTGCAGTCTCTATAGAGACAGTTTTAATAATGGTATAATGGATATCTTTGTGATTATATTTTTTTAAGAAAAAGTTTTCAGATACATTCTTAGAAGTAGAATTGCTTTGTGACAAAAAATAAACATTTTTTTATGACTCTATATTTAAATTGTTAATTGCTTTCAGGAAGGAATATACCACCACTTTACTAGCAGTGTGAAGATTTGACCGACTTCACAATAACCTCATCAACTTCGTTACTTAAGTTAACATTTCCTCTCCCAAATTTCACAAGTGAAATGATGATAGTATATTATTTCACTTTGTACTCTGGTGATGACTAGTGAGTTTTTATCCATTTAAAAATGTAGAATTTTCAGTTAGAAAAAAGTAATTCTAAAAGATAGTAAAATATGTTTTATCTTTAGGGAATGTGAATATGAAGGATTAGGTAGTTGATCCCTAAACCAAATATTATGTAATTAATCATAACTGCAACTTAAAATATAAGAAAATTGTTATAATGAGCTGTCCTCAGATTGACTCTTTTGAGAGACATTTGGAAAAATTTAGGATAAATTTAAGTTGTTCATAAATTATAAAAACAGTTACTAAATTATAAAAACTGAAGACTGTATTAGAGATGTTTTTTATATTCTTGTCAAGAAGCCAGGTACATTTAAAATTTTACTTTAAGACTAAAAATTTTTGCAAAGTTTAAAAAAATTGCTATATTAAATTTCATCCATGGTGCCATATGTTAGTAATAATTTTCTTTGAATTTAAACTTGTAGAAATGGGACGCCGTTCATCAGATACTGAAGAAGAAAGCAGAAGCAAGAGAAAAAAGAAACATCGTAGACGGTCATCTTCAAGTAGTTCTTCAGATAGTAGAACATACAGCCGAAGGAAAGGTGGAAGGAAATCAAGGTCAAAGTCAAGATCTTGGTCCAGAGATCTTCAGCCTCGCTCACATTCTTATGATAGAAGGTGATTCTCATAATTTTTACTTACATAGTAATGAGACTACATTCTTTCAAGTTCTTATATTTTTGTACTTTTAATTTTTCTGGGTAAAACATTTTTCTTTTAGTAGTTATATAGTTATGAGGGTTAAGTCCCAAACCAGAGGTGTTTTGTTCTGTTTTTCCAGGCCCATCCCATGGATTCAGTGTCTTTCTCCTTTGTCTATTCTTTGTAAACAAGTAGGTATAAACTAGCTTAATTCTCATACTATGTTATCTGATAACATTTGGAAGTATTGTATACTACTTAACACCTCCAAGGTCTTAATTTGTAGCTAATTCAATCACTAAATTATGAAATTAGTCATCTGACTGTTCAAGAGCTATAACATTTTATCTCTTTTTGCTTTTAGGAAGGTGTAAGACAGTAAAAATGAGACAATTCTATAGAATCTAGGTGATTTCTCCTTAATGCTCATACAAAATTTTTTATAGCAATGATACTTAATTATATTTTATTTCAGACGGAGACATCGATCAAGCAGTAGCTCTTCTTATGGCTCTAGAAGAAAACGAAGTCGAAGTCGTTCAAGGGATTGGGGGAAATCCTATAGAGTTCAGAGGTCTAGGTCAAAAAGCAGAACAAGAAGGTATGCCATGAGATATTTATTGCTCTGTAACACACTATCCCCACATTTAGTGATCTAAAGCAACAGTCATTTATTTTCTCATGATTTTACAATTTTGACCTGAGCTCAGCTGGCAGTTTTTCTGTTAGTGTCATCTGGGTCACTCCTGTGGTTGTAGTTATCTGATAGCTTAACTGGAACTACATGGTCCAATGTAACCTCAACTCAGGCATTTGGTATTGGCTTTTGGCTATTGTCTAGGGTGCTTTAGTTCTCCTGTGGTTTCTCATCCTCCAGTAGGCTAGGCTGGGCTTTTTCACATGACGGGGAAAGTATTTCAAGAGGGTAAGAGCAGAAGATGCAGGATCTCTTAAGGTCTAGCCTCAGAAATAACCCAGTGTGATATGAAGTAAATGTTTATGTCCCTACCCCCAGCCACCCCCTCCCCCTCCCACCCAATTCGTTTGTTGAATCCCCAATCTAACTGAATTAGGGTCTTTATGGAGGTAATTAGGGTTAAGTGAGGTCATAAGGGTAGGACCCTAATCTAGTAGGGCTGGTGGGCTTACAAGAAGAGGGAGACTGTTCTCGCTCTTTGCGTGTGAATTTAGAGGAAAGGCCACGAGAAGACAGTGAAAAGTCAGCCATCTACAAGCCAGGAAGAACCCTTACCAGAAACCAGATCAGCCAGTATCTTGATCTTGGACTCGGAGCCCGCAGAACTATGAGAAATAAATTTACGTTGTTTAAAACTGCTCAATTTGTGGTATTTTGTTGTAGCAGCCCGAGCTGATTAATCTGCGTTGTCACTCCATCTATGTTTTCTTGTCTTGCTCAAGGGCCAATAATACAGAGAATAGCTTATCTGGAAAGAGTTGTACATGTTGGGCAATGGTTGAAAATACGGTTGAATAGGATGGGGACCATGGTATTGAGGGATTTGATAAAAGTAGGTGTTCAGAAGTTATTGAAAGTTTTTGAGCAGAAGAGTGTTAGTATAAAAACAGGAATTTAGTAAGATCAGCTGCTTTTTTCTGTTTAGTTCTTCTACTATTAGATTCTAGCTGTGGGGGTATATTAGCAGCCTGATTTTGTTATCTAGGCATAAAATTTTATAAATCTCTATGAATCTGAAGTTGGATAATGGTAGTAAAGTCCAGATGTTTAGCTTTTCTGACCTTGTAGTGTTTGGATTTAGTCTCCTCTTTTTAGTACACACTCCCTATTTGGACTTAGTCTCCTCTTCTTAGTACACACTCCATGAATAAGCTACTCTGTATTATATGCCTTTGTTCTCTATACATATTCCAGGGTTGCTAGCTTTGTTTTTTTGAGCATGCTTTCTTTCAGTTTCTTGCAACCTTTAATTCTCTTTTTCCTTAAATCCTTTTTTGATGTTTATCTTTGCACTCCCAAGTCAAGTTTAATCCATTCTTTCTCTTACCCACCATTACATATCGTTCCTGATATGTAATAGTTATAGTATGAATGTTATGTTTTTATTATACTCATATATTATAAACTCTTACAGGGGGAATCTTTTGGTACCTACACAATACCTTGCTTAGTAAACATGTCTTGACTGGGTCATTAACTGTGGAAATGAAGTTAGGTAGAGAGCTGTTTTTTTAGTAAGGAAAAGTTTTATTGTTTATTGATTTGTAGAAGGAAAGCTTTATTTTAGATGTATTGATTTGTCTAAAAGGAGGCTGATTACCAGAAATCAAGGTCAGTTGAAATTTTCTATCAGTGGGAATAGAAATAATAATCCATGCTTTTATATGTCTTTTTCAGGTTATAGACTATTTTCACATACCCTGAATCAATCAACCAGAATTTGATTAGGGAAACAGAAGGCAATGAATTCCAAGCGGTGGGATTTTAATATAGGGATAAAGGCCTATGCAACCTTTGGAAGGGCTGAGGGAATTAGGGACACTGTCACTGATTAATTCAGCCTGAAGTATCAAAGCTGGTTGTTTTCTCAAGTCACTGGAAATCTTAAGAACTTTCTAGGTTTGTAGCAACAGAATGAGTGGTTCTCAAGAAACTACCCACCTGCAAACTGCTTCTCTGTCCAACTCTGTACCTACAACTACCTCCAGAGGAAATCTGGAAACTTTAATTTCTTTTCCTTTGCAATGCAAGGAAGAACTTAAAAGTAATGGCAGTAATGTCTAGTCAACAGCACACATGTTTAGCAATCTGCGTTTTATACTGTGTCAGACTCTCTATTCTGTTCCATTTGTCTCTGTGTCTGCCAGCATTATATAGTTTTGATTACTGTAGCTTTTTAATATATATTTTGAAATTAGGAATGTGAGGCCTCCAGCTTTGTTCTTTCTCAAGATTGCTTTTGTGTATTTAACAATTCTTGAATTCAAGGGATGAATCCAATTTGGTTATGGTGTATAATTGTTTTAATGTGCTGTTGAACTTAGTTTGCTAGTATTTTGTTGAGGTTTTTGTGTCAGTATTAATCATGGATATTGGTCTGTAGTTTTCTTATAATATATTTGTCTGGCTTTGGCATCAGGGTAATAATGCTAGCTCATAAAATGAGTTTGGATGTGCTCCCTCCTCTTCAATTTTTTGGAAGAGTTTGAGAGGGATTGGCCTTAATTCTTATTTAAATGTTTGGTAGAAATTCTCCAGTGTAGCCATGTAGTTGTGGGCTTTTCTTTGTTGGGAGGTTTTTGATTACTGATTCAATCTCTTTATTTGTTATAGCTCTGTTCATATGTTTGTTTCTTCATGATTTAGTCTTGGTAGGTTGTATATATTAGGAATTTATCCATTTCTATAGGTTGTCTCATAATCCTGTTTATTGCTTGGTTTCAATTTTAATGCTTTCTCTCTAATATCTGATTTTAGTTTTTGAATCTCCTTGTTTTTTCTTAGTTAATCTAGTTAAGGGCTTACCAATTTTGTTGATCATTTCAAGAAACAAATTCTTGCCCTAACCAGTTTGGCTCAGTGGATAGAGCGTCAGCCTGCGGACTGAAAGGTCCCAGGTTTGATTCTGGTCAAGGGCATGTACGTTGGTTGCGGGCACATCCCCAGTAGGAGGTGTGCTGGAGGCAGCTGATCGATGTTTCTCTCCCATCGATATTTCTAACTCTCTATCCCTCTCCCTTCCTCTCTGTAAAAAATCAATAAAATATATTTTAAAAAAGAAGCAAATTCTTAGTATTATTGCTTTTTTAAAAAATATTGTTTTTCTATTCCCTATTTTTCTGCTCTAATTGTTATTAATCCTTCCCTTCCTTCTGCTAATTTTTGGTGCATTTTGTTCCTCCTTTACAAGTTCCCTGAGATGTAAAGCTAGGTTATTGATTTGAGATCTTTCATCTTTTTTTAATGTAGGCATTTCTAGCTATTAACTACCCTCTTAAAACTGCTTTTGTTGCAGCCCATAAGTTTTGGTATGTTATGATTTCATTTTCATTTGTCTCAAGATATTTTCTAATTTCCCTTGTGATTCCTTTGTTGAGTCATTGATTTTTCAACAATAAGTTGTTTAATTTCCACATATTTATGGATTTCCCAGTTTTTCTGCTGCTATTGATTTCTAGTTTCATTCCATTGTGGTCAGAAAATATAGTTTGTAAGATTTCAATCTTTTTAAATTAGTTTATGTGTGTCATGAGATGAAAAAGGTTGAAAATCTCTGATTTAGACAAATGTGTAATGACATGTATCCATCAGTATAGGTTCATACAGAGTAGTTTCAGTGCCCTAAAAATACTCTGTGCTCTGCCTATTTCACCCCATCTCCCTAAGCTGTGACACCCACTGATCTTTTTACTTTCTCCATAATTTGCCTTTTCCGGACTGCTATATGGTTGGGATCATGCAGTATTTAACCTTTTCAGATTGGCTTCTTCTACTTAGTAGTATGTATTTTGGTTTCTTCCATGTATTTTCATGGCTTTGATAGCTCATTTTTTTTAGTACTATACAAGTTTCCTCACTATCCAAAAGTAGAATATTCCTATGAAACATTTCATAATAGTGCAAAGGGCGATGTGTATCCCCAGGTTTCTGAAAGTTCGAGTAATGCCATTTTGCTTTTATGAAGATATATATTGGTACCTGTTTTTGCTAACCAAAATAAATCTGATGAAATTGCTTTTTTTTTTTTATCCTCATCCAAGGATATATTTTTTTCATTGATTCTAGAGAGAGAGGAAGGGGAGAGGGAGGGAGAAAGAGAGAGAAAGAAAAACATCAATTGATTGCCTTCTATATGCGACCTGACTGGGAATCGACCGGAAACTTGAGTATGTGCCCTGACCAGGAATCAAACCCGAGACCCTTTGGTGCATGGGACAATGCTGCAACCAATTGAGCCTCACCAGCCAAGGCTAAAATTTGGACTTTTAGATAAAAGTCATTGTGTATTAATGTAGATCTTTGGTAAAAGTGAAGTGGCATAACTTAAACTTTTGGAAAGTGGGGGATTCCTGTATAATATTTCATTGTCTGGATGTACTACAGCTTATTTATCCATTCACCTGCTGAAGGACATATTGATTGCTTTCAGGTTTTGGCAATTTTGAATAAAGTTGCTATAAATATCTGTGTGTATGTTTTTATGTGGACATAAGTTTTTTTTTTTTAAATATATTTTATTGATTTTTTACAGAGAGGAAGGGAGAGAGACAGAGAGCTAGAAACATCGATGAGAGAGAAACATCGATCAGCCGCCTCCTGCACATCTCCCACTGGGGATGTGCCCGCAACCCAGGCACATGCCCTTGACCGGAATCGAACCCGGGACCCTTCAGTCCGCAGGCCAACGCTCTATCCACTGAGCCAAACCGGTTTCGGCTGGACATAAGTTTTTAACTCCTTTGGGTAAATACCAAAGAGTGTGATTGGTGGGTCATATGGTAGGAGTATACTTAGTTTTGTGAAAAACTGCCAGATTGTTTTCCAAAGTGGCCATACCATTATGCTTTCCCACCAGCAATGAATGACAGTTTCTCACCAGCATTTGGTGTTGCCAGATTTTGGCCATTTAAATAGGTTTGTTTTTTTTTTTAGGTATCTTATTATTTTAATTTGCATTTCTCTGATGACTTATGATGTGGAACATCTTTTCATTTACTTATGTGCCATCTGTATATCTTCTTTGGTGAACTGTTTCATAAGTTCTTTCCCCTATATTTTAATAGAGCTGCTTATTTTCTTATTGTTGAATTTTAGAAGTTCTTTGTATATTTTAAAAGGTCCTTTATCTGATGTTTCTGTTGCAAAGTTTCCCCTCAGTTAATGGATTGTTTTCTTATGTGTGGACATTGTCTTTCACAGAGTAGACTGTTTTTTTTTAATCAGATTGATATTTTTAAAGGAAAGTATGTGGCATTTTATAAACAACTTCAAAATCCTAATGTCATTCAATATATTTTCATTGTTCTTTAGAACTTTTTTTTCTTGTCATTAGGACTGTAAAAATTTCTCTTTGCAACTTTCAAATAATGCAATATGGATTATTATCTACTAGAGGCCCAGTGCACGAAATTCATGCACTTGGGGGGGGGGGGGATCCTCAGCCCAGCCTGCACCCTCTCGAAGTCCAGGAGCCTCGGGGGATGTCCAGCTGATGGCAGTCAGACATCCTTAGTGCTACTGTGGAGGCGGGAGAGGCTCCTGCCACCGCCACTGTGCCCACCAGCCGTGAGCTGGCTCAGGGCTTCTGGCTGAGTGGCACTCCCCTGTGGGAGTGCACTGACCACCAGGGGGCAGCTCCTGCATGGAGCATCTGCCCCCTGTTGCTCAATGTGCATCATAGTGACTGGTTGTTCCACCGTTAAGTCAATTTGCATTTTAGCCTTTTATTATATAGGATAGTCACCATGCTGTACAATACATTCCCACAACTTAATTATTTTATAACTAGACTAGAGGCCCAGCGTGCACGAAATCGTGCGCAGTTAGGGTCCCTAGGCCATCTTCTGCCTGCTCACTAGTACCCACCACCACCCCCTGGTTCACCGTGGTTCCTCGATTACAGCATGGCTCCTGTTCCCCAGAGCCTGTGGGCCGGGAGAAGGGATCAAGAGGTCGCTGTTCCGCCCTCTCCCCGCCCCACTGCCACTCACCTCAGTTTGCCCTGGTTCTCTGATTGCAGCATGGCTCCGGTTCCCCAGAGCCTGCGGCTGGCGGGGAGGGACCAAGAGGTCCCTGTTCTGCCTGCTCGCCAGTCCCGCCCCGCTGCTCCATATGCCGTGTTTCCCTGTTAGTCAGGCTGTGATCGGAGACTGCAGGTGTGGGGGAAGGGACCGAGAGGTGCTCAATGCGACCGGGTGTTTGATTGTCCTGGTCGTCAGGGACACTGGCTTTTTATATATATATATATAGATGTTTGTACTTTTGACCCCCACCTATTTTTTAAGAAGTTTTAAATTTTAATGTACTGTAGCTTATCTATTATTTCTTTCATGGATTATTCATTTGGTGTTGTGTCTAAAACGTAACTGCCCTATCCAAGGTCATCTAGGTTTTTTCTTTTATAGGAGTTCTGTAGTTTTGTGTTTTACACTTAGGTCTGTAATCCATCTTGAGTTAATTTTTGTCAAGGGTCTAAGGTCAGTGTACAGGTTCATTTTTTTTCTTGCATGTGGGTATCCAGTTTTTCTAGCACCATTTGTTGAAAAAGTTATCTTAGTTCCATTGTATTAATTTTGCCCCTTTGACAAAGATCAGCTGACTCTTTATGTGGGTCTATTTCTGGGTTCTCTGTTCTGTTCCATTGTATTTGTCTGTTCTTTTCCCAATACCATGCTGTCTTTATTACTTATGTAGCTTTATAGTAAGCCTCGAAGTTGAATAATATCAGTCCTCCAACTTTGTTCTTCTCCTTCAATATTGTGTTGGCTATTCTTATCTTTTGCCTTTCCATATAAACTTTAGAATCAATTTGTTGATATTTACCAAATAACTTGCTAGGATTTTGATTGGATTGTATTGACTCTATAGAACAATTTGGGAAGAATTGTCATCTGGCCAATATTGAGTCTTCATATCCATGAACATGGAACATCTCTGTTTATTTCTGCTTTGATTTCATTCATAAGAGTTTAATAATTTTCCTCACATAGATATTGTATACTAGTATATTTTGTTAGATTTATACCTAGGTACTTAATTTTTGGGGTGCTAATATAAATGGTATTGTTTTAAATTCCACCTGCCCATTGCTGCTATATAGGAGACTTTTAATTTTGTGATATTTTCATATTTAACAAAAACTTATGAGTAGTATAAATAATTCCTGTATACCCTTTACATATCTTAATTGTTGACATTTTGTTACTAGCTATATATTTATATAATGTGTATGCATTGATATAGTTTTATAATTTTTTAAGCTTTTGTCTTTTGAATTCTATAGCAGAATTAGAAGTGCTCTATCATTATTACAATATTAGAATATTTTGTATTTGCTTATATGTTTACCTTTACCAGTGAGCTTTATAGTTTTATATGCTTTCATGTTTCTGTTTAGTGTCCTTTCATTTAAGTTACAGGTCTGCCTCTCCATTATTTGGATTTTCTTTATTTCTCCCAACAATATTTTTATTTTAAAAAATATATTATTATTGATTTCAGAGAGGAAGGAAGTAGGAAAGAGAGAGATAGAAACATTAATGATGAGAGAGAATCATTGATCAGCTGCCTCCTGCCTGCCTTGATGGGGAATCAAACTGTGACCTCCTGGTTCATAGGTTGACACTCAACCTCTGAGCCAAGCCAGCCAGGCCCCAACAATGTTTTGTAGTTTTCAGTGTAGCAATCTTCCACATCTTTTGTTAAATGTATTTTAATTCTTTTTATATTATTGAAAAAGGAATTATTTCTAAATTTTATTTTCCAAGAATTTGCTCTCAATATATATAAATAAAATGGACTATATCTTTTGCACAATGTATATTTTATGTTTTTCTATATTTATTTCAAATCCTGTAACCTTGCTGCTCTTATTAATTCTAGTATTTTGAGTATACCTTACAGTATTTCTGCAAGAGCAATCATATTACCTGAAAATTGAGAGTTTTACTTCTCTTTTAAAAACTATTTCATTTATTCCATTTTCTTGGCTTTTTGCATTGTCTAGGACTTTTAGTTCATTGTTGAGGAAAAAGGTGAGATTGGGCATCTTTGCCATTTTTTCCTATCTTACAAAGAAAGTCTTTTAATTTCAGATTTGATGTTAGTTGTAGGTTTTTTGTGACTCCCTTTTATAAAACTGAAGAAGAAACTTCTATATTTCTTGTTTGTTGGTAGTTTTTTTTGGGGGGGGGAAAGGGTGTTGATTTATGTCAAAATCATTTATGCCATTTTTTATCTATTGAGATGATTATGCCTTATTTCTCATACTTTCTTTTGTTGTTCTCATCTCTTGATTATTTTTTCTAACTTTGCTATTCACTTCTATAGATTGAAGATTTCATAATCAGCTTGATTTTCTTTTTTTGCCTCACATGGAGCTAAGATAGTGTTATGTACTACACCTTATCCAAATGACCCATTGAATGTAGCTGACATTGAGGATTTTTACAGATTTAGTCATGAGCTAAGCATTCCTAGACAGCTATTTCCTGGTGTTATTGACTCTCTGGGCTCTTTTTCATAAATTCTTTTTCTTAATAGATATATATTTTGATTTTAATTCAAGAGTGAAAATAAAGACTTTTTGTATGATGTGTAGTAATCATTGACTTAGGTTATTTTTTAAAATTGTGCATCCTTTTACTACATATGTATGAACATGACATGTTATCAATAGGAACTTATAATAATAACAATTTCTAATTTCAATTATTGATGTTAGGTTTTTTTGAAATAATTATAAATATGATTATAAAGTAGCAAGTATTTATCTCATTTATATAGCAGTTATCACACACAGGCTATTTTGCTATATTTTCTAAACACAAGGAATGGAATTTGAAATGAGCCATTTCTTAAATGAATAGTTTAGTTTCATTACCTGTTTTTCTTTATGCTATAAATATGTCTATGTACATAGATATTGACAGACTTAGTTGATATAAATTTGAAGGAATTAATGAATTCTAAATTTTTTCTCGTTCCATAGAGTGTAATGTTTTAATTGCCCTATCTCTGTGATTTCTTTTCCCTTCAGTGCTATATAGGTTTCTACTCAAGAAGCATTTAGACTGTGATAAGACAAACATACCACATGCGTGTGTGTGCACGCACTCACACACACTCACTCTCACACTCACACACATAGAGGAGACAAACATAGAATAAGACAGTTTAAAGCTACTAATTGTATTCTGTAGACTATAGTGTCAAGTATGTTAAGGAAGAGCATAATTATTGATATTAGAGGGAAGTAGGGAAATTTTTATTGAGAATGTGTTATTATAAGAAGAACAAGTAAGAAATATTTATTAATTGGAAAGAGAGAGGAACATAATTTCTGAAAACCTATTTTCTAGCAAGGTAGTGTATTGAAAATACTTTTGTAAACTATAAAGGCCAATAAAAATGTTAAGGTTTTAAAAAATACTCTTATTATTAATTCTATATACTACATGCTACAATATACTTGTGAGTTTGCTTCTGTTTTATCCTATTTTACTAGTTTAACAGACTTAAAAAAATTCTCATTTTCTCCATGCCCTAACTCTATTTAAAGAACAAAGGACAGCATTTCTGATGTTCTGTTTTCCTGGTGTCCTTTTCTGAGTATTAAAGGGAAAGATTGTACTTTATTTTAACAATGTAGTATTTCTTCAAGTTGATGTTGCTTTTTTTAATTTAAAAGTTAGGTTAGCTTCTTTAAAATTGTGAGGTTATTACTCCATATAAAAGTAATCAAACAAATGATCCTTGTTCATATAATAAAATTTAATTAGTAATATCTGAGAATCACAATTAATTCTTTATGGGGTGATATACTTTTTCTGATTTTGTAATGTTCTCCTCCTCATACACTATCTGCATTGTATAGCTCTATTGAGATTTATAGGTAATTTTTTAGTCAATGAATGAAATCAGAGTTACTTTAGAATTCATTTATTAATAATCTTTTGATTTGTCTATGAGCCAAAAGAAGTCATTGGTTGTTCCATTAGAAAACTATTGAATATATAAGCCCAGTATGCTGAGGTTAGCCTACATCTACACTTAAATAATGGATTTTGTACTTAGAGATTCTGTAGTTTTAAAGTGAGCAGAGTTTGACTTCTGGAATATATGGATATCTAGAAAGTAAAAAATGAGGTAAGATGAGAATCTGTTTATGGAAACGTAGGAGTTTTACATTTATTCTTTCTTATTTCCAGTTTGAAATTTGGTGAACATATTAAATATCCCTTTCATATACAAATATATTAAAAAACTAATTCATTGTTCAAAGTTTAAACTGCCCATGAAACAGTTATTGAACTTTAATTGGGGAGCACTTTAGTAAAAAACATTTTAACATCTAATTATAAAAAGTATAGAAATGACCCAAATAGTTGATTTTGTATTTTTATTTTATTCTTTTATTAACCCATTGATCTTTATTTTGTCTTATACCTGAAAATAAGAACGAAATGTGTGCTTATAGAGCAATTATTTTATTGAGGACATATCTTAAAAGTCAAGAAGTAAAGCTGCTTGGTAATGCTATAAATTTAAAACTGTCCTACAGCAAGACAGTATGATGCAAATATGACTTAATAAGATCACAAACTGAATTTCAGTGAAACAACCAAGATTTACATTAAATTAGGAATTTTAAAACTGATTTAGTTTGTTTTACTGAGCATTTGCTTAATAACATTTTGCCTTCTTGCAATCTTTTTAAAGACAATAATTCGTCTGTGAAATGCAGGCACATCCTCAGTAGAAAAATTGAAAGCAACAGCTCACTTTCTGAAACCACACGTATAGCGATATAAAGAAATATTTCAGCTCTACACAATTTAATAAATCATCCCATTTCCTAATTTGATCATATTAGATGCTGATGTGGAAGAAGCATTTCAAATACCATCTCCTCATTAATATACATCAGTCTGGGGAATAGAATGGAATACTTATGCAGAGATGTCACAGTTACTGTTTCTTAGTTTACTAAGTGGAACAGGTTGATGTGATACTGGGTGCTATTTGTCAATGTCTTGTTAAAATGGTTTGGGTCGAGTTATGGAGTCCAGAAAGACGGCGGCTGATAAATCAAAAGTGGATTGAGTGGACAGGAGGCAGTGATTGATACTGTGACAGGATATGAAGAAAGGAACCTTGATACAAGCATGCATGATATTGAATATGAGAAGGAAAATGGCCCTGGAGTATGGATATTATTCAAGGAAATGAGAATAATACTATCAGCCTGAAAATATTGCTGGCTGAAGATTAGGATAGTCCTTATTAGAGCATAATACTTAGAATGGTAAGGGTGGAATTATGTAAAAATTTGTGAGAAAAATATTTTAACCTATGTCTGAAGATTCTTTAATGATTACTTATTGTAAGGTAGTTTTAGCCTTGTTTTTCCAGAGTAATTCTTAAAGCATTTGTTATAAGCATCCTAATTGCCAGAAAATTAAAACATTCTTTTTCTTTTAGACTATTTTAAAGAGCATTTACCTTCACATCTTGATTTTATAGAATTATATATTCAGAGACTGAACTTGTATGTATAAATAGTATTTTCTATACATTGATTTTGACTTATAAAATTACATTGTTAACTTTAAGTGAAAAATCTGCATTGCACAGTTTTCAGCATGTTTCATGTTAGTCATTTTGAATGGCAAATGAAAGATCCCTGACAGATGAGCCATTTCACAAAAATCAAGGCTGTATATACTGAATTTTCTTTTACTGAATTATCAGTTGATGTCAGAGAATTCTTGGTGGGAATCTTTTGATTAGTCCTACTTTTGCCCTTGACAGTGTGTAAGTAGGAAGAACTTTCTTTTTTAGGGGGGAGCTCAAATGTTTGGTTTATTTATTTATTTTTAAATTAAATTTATTGGGGTGATATTGGTCGACATGATCATATAGGTGTGGGTTTCTATGTTTTATGATCTGTATATTGCACCATGTGCCCACCACCCAAAGTCAAATCTTCTCCTGTCTTCTTATCTTAGGACCCCCTCCCCCCCTCACCCCTTTCCCTCTGGCAGCCACCACACTGCTGTTTGTGTTCATGAGTTTCAGTTTTATATCCCACATATGAGTGAAATCATATGGTTCATAGCTTTTTCCGATTGACTTATTTCACTTAGCATAATATTCTCAAGGTCCATGCATGTTGTTGCAAATGGCAGTATTTTATTCTTTCTTATGGCTGAGTATCCATTTTGTATATGTACCACATCTTTATTCAGTCCTCTATCGCAGGACACTGGTTGTTTCCATGTCTTAGCCACTGTGAATAATGCTGCAGTGAACATAGGGATGCATATATCTTTTCAAATACATGATTTCGAGTTTTTCAGGTATATACCCAGGAGAGGGATTCCTGGGTCAGATGGTAGCTCTATTCTTAATTTTTTGAGGAATCGCCATACAGTCTACATTCCCATCAATATTGAGTAGTGAATGAGATACAGGAAGAACTTACTTTTGCTTCCTCTCTGGAAGAGTTCTGTATCTAACACTGGCAAAATAAGAGGTTCCTTGGAAAGGTATTCAATTAACTCTTGATTATACGGTATATGAGACACACAGAGATGTGTAGTTATCAAATAATTATAATTCTAATATTTAATTCTTATGTACAATGTCTTTTTTTTCCTCTTAAGAGCTTGTACTTTATGGCCTAATTTTTGTTAAATATGTAAACATTTGAAATGAGATATTGCTAACTATTCAGGTAATTGAAACCAGTAGTGATGAATTCATTGATAAATTTTTTCTAGTCCTTTATAAAAATTCTGGTAAATGTGTGTAGTATTCCGGGATGCCTCAAAACTCATTTAATTAAATGAAAGTTTTTATTTTTGGGGTTTATCACCTCAATATCTGATAAACCAACATCATTGTGTCAGCTAAATAACATAGTATTAGAACTTAGTATAAATTCTTAACTGTGCTATTTAATGCCACAAATTGTTTTATGAGGCCCAGAATATGATTATTAATTTTTGAAGAGGAAAAATAGTTAATTCCAAATTATAGAATACATTTTTAATAGTTTTCTGGAGTTTCCCCTCTAATTCATTTTTTATATGGCAGCCAATATGCAAATCTGCTATTATTTCCCTTATTTCAGTGGTTTAAAATAAAATCTAAATGTCAGTGGTGCTTGAAGTCCCTCTGTGATTTGGTTCTCCCTGCCTTTTTTAGTCACATCTTTCTAATCTCAGTCATACTTATAGTTTCTCTATAGTTCTTGTTTCTCTCTCAGGGCCCTTGAACATATGGTTGCTTCTGCTCGAAATGTTCTTTTCTCTCTCTCATCATCTCTTATTCATCTTAGAGGTCTTAACTTAAAGACATTTCCTTGGAAGGCCTTCTCTGTTCACCCAGACTTGGATGCATTCTCCCATCATACACAGACTACACAGCTCATAAACCTGGATTTTAGCAAGCTTGCTAAAGTTGATCCTAGTTACTGTTATAGAAACATGGGTATGCATTCAGTCTTATTAATTTTCAACTTATGGATTGAGCTTTAAGCTCAATAATAATTACTTCTAGCTTGAGTTTCATTTCTATCATTGAGAAACTAATTTGAAATTATAGGAAGTGACATTAATAACAAATTAGAAATAGCACAAAAAAAGTTCTGGATCAGCCTTTCTGAATGTTAGTGTCCTTATTTATAAAATGAGGATTGAACTCATTCTATCTCTAATTCTGTTTCTAAATTGTATTTATTTTCATAATGTGTAATCATTTAAACAAAAACTTTGTTTTATCATTTTTTACTTTTCACTTTTTAAAAAAGTAATGGATGTACCTGCTATTTTGCCATGTAACTATGCTTCAAAAGAATAATTAAACCTATTTCAAGGAATTGAACATTTACTCGCATGGATATTATTGCCTACTTGGTCAGCTTCTACTTGCTTCCCTCCAGAGCTCTAGTTTGCTCTGGTTTTCTAAAGAGCTTTTATTCTTTGTGCATTTGTGTTGAAATGATCTTCTAATGAAAATTTTTGTTTATTTGATTTATAACTTTAAGAGGTAGCTGTGAGGCCCTAGGGAGGTATAGATGTTGAATGTGTAGGGCTAGAAGGTTCTTTTAGACCATTTCTGTTAGATGAGGAAGCTGAGATTAGAGAAGTTAATTCCAAGCTAACCAAGTAGTGGCAGCAGAAATGGTTTTCTAATTGTGTGGTGTTTTAAGGCTACTCTTTTCACAAGATTGTTTTTTACCCTTCCCTCTAGTTTTTAAATGGGTGTAGATTATGCAGGATTAATAGAGAAAGAGAAAATTCTGGAGGAGCAAAACTGGCAACATTGTTCTTATACATATATAGACTAGAGGCCCTCTCGCAATCCGGGACCCCTTGGGGGATGTTGGAGAGCTGGTTTCTGCCTGATCTCCGCAGGCCAGCCGGAGGGACTCCACTGGTGCACGAATCCGTGCACTGGGCCTCTAGTATGCATATAAGATCTTTGATTAATCTCTTCCCGCCCGCCCCCCCTTCCCTTTGAGATTCATCAGTCTGTTCCATGTTTCCATGCTTGTGGTTTCCGCTCCTGCATTGAGTGTCTGCCCCCTGGTGGTCAGTGTGCATCATAGCTACTGGCCGGCCGGTCGCTTAGGCTTTTATATCTATAGATAGTCTGAAAGTGAGCTGTCTGACTAGGGATAATAAATTGAGTAGAAAATGAACTTTGTGCATAAATACAAGAGGTTATCAGAAAATGAACTTTGTGCATAAATACAAGAGGTTATCAGTTTGTTTTAAAAATCTGCTGTATTTCTGAAAAGACACAGTTAAATAAGTGTATTTCTGTTGTTTCTTTATTTATCTTACATAGTATATATATATAAAATTTATCCAACATAAAGATGAAGAAGTCCAGACATTAGGACTAACCATCGATAAAATATACTTTAATTCAGGCCACTATTTATTTTTATTAATATGTCCTCGACTGGAACTAGCAGCAGTTTTATTTTACATGGACATTCAAAATAGGTGGGTTTTAAGGAATTAATGAGCTCATTTAAAAAATACGGTATTATCCCCTCACCCCACCTTCTACTTCTCTGTTAAGTAGTTTTTTAATTAAGATTTTTCAGGTTTATAACGTATAATCCAAACTTGGCAAAAGGTGAACTATTAAGTATTAGTCATGAAATTTCCCAATTTTTGAATAAAAAATTCAGTGATTTACATTGAATAAAATATTGAGTGCTGTAGTATTGGATTGATTAAATAAATGAATGCTATTTTTTAAGATATGTCCTTCTAGTTTTCAGATATTTTAAATCAGTTTTAATACTTTCACATCAAAATTTTTTCTTTAGGTCCTAAAGAAGCACAGTAAAAATTAATTAGTTATCTTCACCTTCAAAAATTAGTAGATTAAGAATACCTTAGTTTTTAGGTGGCATAAATAAGAACTGTGTTCTCTAATGACCAAGTAGATTACTTTTTCATAGACGTTTCTTCTCAGCTATTTAACTGCATCACCAATCTAGCTCTTCTGTTTTTGACTCAACATTGAAGCACTTTGCTGCCCAGCTACAATCAGGACCCAGATTTTCAGCTAGAATGTCAGCTGTGTTGTGGGGAACCCCGTCTGGGCAGTCCTGAATTGACTGAATGGACCTGTTATTTCTTAGCTAAGTTATGGCTACTTTTCTGGTATTTGGCCAAGTTTCACTGTTGTATAGAGTGGGGTCATGACTCTAAATAGCTGAATGATGATCTGTCCATTTTGATTTTCCATTGCTTCTCTTTACTGGTATATATAAGCAGCAATTGACTGTACTTCTTTATGCAACATTTACTACATTATCAAGTTAAAGACATTTAATACGTGGTTTTGGTTGAAGTAATTTCATTATAGCAGTAGCTGAATTTCTTACTATTTCTTGTGCCTTATTTACAATGGAGCAAAAGAGGAAAATCAGGAAAACACTATATTGGGAATGCTTTGTTTCCTGGGCAGAGCCCAGGCCAGAGTTTACTCTGATTGGTTGCCATAGGCACTGCTGTTGGTTATAACTAACTGCCAGTGCATCTCATTGGGTTGCTCTTTGAATGTTGGCAGATACTTAACTAGTCCCTGCCCTAGATGAGCTTATTGTCATAACATTTCCTTTTTGATTTATTTCTCTGCTTATTCTTTTACATCATCATGGTATAAGCCAAGGTAGAAGGTAAGATATTTTATATATATATGTGTGTGTGTGTGTGTGTATATATATATATGTATATACACACACACACATATATATGTATATATATGTGTATACATATGTGTGTGTGTGGGGGGGGGTATATATATATATATATATATAATATATTTTATATCAAGGATTTGGGCACGGGATGGGGGAAAATTTTATTGGAGAAAAAATATTT